>NC_063190.1:8312727-8437727 GCF_017589495.1 Alosa alosa
ACAGAGCCAGCTTTCCTTACCAGCCTGTCAATTCCCCCACATCCTTCTTCCTTGTGCTTCCACCCCAGCATACTACTGCATAGAAGAGGACGCTGGCAACAACAGACTGGTAGAACATCCTGAGGAGCTTACTGCACACATTGAAGGACTGCAGCCTCCTCAGGAAGTACAGCCTGCTCTGCCCTTTCTTGTAGAGTGCATCAGTGTTGGCTGACCAGTCCAGTTTATTGTCCAGGTGGAGACCCAGATACTTGTAGGTGCTAACCACCTCCACATTGACCCCATCAATGTGAACTGGTAGCAGAGTGGGCTTAGACCTGCGGAAATCCACCACCATCTCCTTGGTCTTTGAAGTGTTAAGTTGAAGATGATTGAGTTTGCACCATTGCACAAAGTCCTCCACCAGGCTCCTGTACTCCTCCTCCTGTCCGTTCCTGATACACCCCACAATTGCAGTATCATCAGAAAACTATGGATCACAAAGAGTCCACAAAGCTTAATTTTGGAGGGAAAGTCCTCAAGTTGTCTTGCAATTATGGAAAAGCACAAGAATGGTGTTTTTTATTGCTCACTCAGGATGAAATTAGAGCATGGAGATGTGTTGTGCAACTACTGTACTTGTTTTAACACAGCACAGTTTTGCAACGTCATCGTCTTTATAAATCAAAAAGCCTTGTAATTGCCATAGACACTGATTGCCCTTGACATTCAAGTTAATCCACATACAATAGGAAAGAAAGGCTAGTCTGGTTAGGCTAGTCTGGTTACTAAAAGACGGAAACACTTTTCCTTTCTTTGTGCCATGTATGCAAAACCAGCATCATTCAATAGGAACTGAGAGAAGGGAACTGGGCCAAGCTTCCATTACCTCTCCTTAAGCAAATAAACCCCACATCATTTTTTTTAAAAAACATGGATTAAAACATGACTATTGTTGTTTGCTCTGGTGGGTTTGGTTTCCGGCTTTCCAAGTGCCTAGAATCAATGGGCAATGTTTACTAGTGTACTAATGTACTAGTGACAGGGACAACACCAAGACTTTGAGAGGTTGAGACCAAGTCAAGACCAAAGCCCCATTTCCCGTATTCAGTTGCATGTGTGTGAAGGGTGAGGAGGAACTGCCGTAAGCAAAGTAACACATTTTTAGAGGAATATTTGAACCAGGATGTTCTACATCCAATCACAGTAATATGTTAAACAGTTAGGCCTCTATTTTGGCGATCAGAAAAAGTGGCGTTATGCTTTTTAGATGGTGTAAGATAGCGATTTTTAGATCATGCGCCAGGCCACATCTTATGTTGTTGCTTGCCACAGCCCTGGGCGCAAAGATTAATAAAAGTACAGCGCATGGCGAACAATTCCTTTACCTTATTAAGTGTAAGATAAGAATAAGCCTTGTGTCGGGCTTTGCGCCAGGTGCACAATTGGGGCCTTATAGTTTGAAGCGCTGTGATAGTCGTTTTGACTGGTCTTGAAATAAAATAAAATAGTCCTCTTTCTCCAAGACCGAGATGAGAATGAGTAAAAATACAGTCACTTCAGAGACAAGACCAAGACCGTAAAAATGTGGTCTTGAGTACTACAATTGATGCCTTGGGGATCAATAAAGTATCTCTCTATCTATCTATCTATCTACAATACTAGTGTTAACAATGCTATATAAATAAAAAACAATTGAAGGTAATAGTTTGTTTATCTGAATTTCACAGGTTAAAGTCAAATGCACTGCCTTGCCAATATTGTCAGATTGTCAGTACATTAGCTAAATCACCATTTCTTACAAATTAACAAAAAATAATTGGGAAATAAAAACAAAATCTCAAAAATAAAACGAATGAAAACAAGGTGCACAGTATGTAGGTATTTGAAAGGACTGAAATAACACAGTAATAACTGCCATTGTACTGCTGTAGCAACACTTTATAACCCAATGGCAGATGAGATGCATGCATGAGTGAAAACAGATACACTTACTGTCTGCTAATAAGGTAAACCCTATCCATCTATTCTCTAGCAATAACATCATTCACACAAGTGATTTGTTAGTGAAAGATGTCAAGTTGAGTACAGCAGACTAGATATGGCCTTGATGAGTCACTCTATTTATTTGAATGTCCTGCTGCTTCCTTAAAGGGATATTCCACCATTTGGGGAATTACACTAATTTTCCACCTCCCCTTGAGTTAAACTGTTGAGTTTTACCTTTCCCCAGTTCATCCTGCTGTTCTCTGAGTCTGACAGTAACACTTTTAGCTCCAGCTCATTGAATCAGATTAGACCGTTAGCTTATAGCAGAGATGAGTATTTCCCCAAATGGTGGAGTATCGCTTTAAGGCATTTAATCTGAAACCTGTTCTGATAATCTTGTACTTGTAAGGAATGTCTATGTGGAAAAACACACTGAGGTCTGTTAGCTTACTGTAGCTTGGGTGGCACAACATTTTACTACAACCCTGTTTCCCAAAAAAGTTGGGATACTGTGCAAAATGTAAATAAAAACATAACGCTATGATTTGCAAATCATATAAATCCTATATTTAATTGAAATAGTGCAAAGACAACACATCAATTATGAAAAATGTTATTGTTTTTTTCTGGAAAATATGTTGATTTTGAAATTGATGCTGGCAACACATCTCAAAAAAGTTGGGGCAGGGACATGTTTATCACTGTTTTGTTGTTTGGGAACTGCAGACCAGTAGCTGGAGTTTTTGAGAATGAAATGTCCCATTCTTGTCCGATGTAATATTTTAGCTGCTTAACAGCCTGGGGTCTTCTTAATCATGTTTTTTCATTCAACGATGCACCCAATGTGACAGGTCTGGTCTGCAAACAGAACATTTTAGCACCTGGACTTTTCTACTATGGAACCATACAGCTGCACAATTAATTGATTTTCAATAAAAATTCAGCTAATGCAAAGCTTGTCTTCAAGATGTCCTCTTTAAAAATATATATCCTATATTTAAAGGCAACATCCATAATATTCATCCACATTATGTAAGGGATAATGTATAGAACGCCGGTCATTATGGGGAAAATAAGTCCCGACAGGGCGAACCGGATCCGACGCGCTAGTGGACAACAAATAGTTCGCAACACACGCTGAACTTGAATCAAACATTCTTTAGAACACAGCCGATCAACCGTCTGCTTTCACTTTTGAATGAAGTTCCAATGCAAGAAGTGACCGGAATACTTGCGTAGTGATATGATCAGCAGCACAAAACCCGTTGCCATTGACAGCGGTAATTATATGTTTGCAGCGGTAATTACATGAATTTATTTTACCGTAGAACGTTGGGAAATCCCATTCAAGTCAATGGAGCGTTCTACTAGCATTGTGAAGAGCCGTATAATAAGTCTATTTAATTTATAAGGCTGCAGCCAGCTAGTTAGAGGGGAATTCCTGTGTAAAATGGAATGCTTCGCATGGACTCTTTACAGGACTAGGAACTGGGCAGCAGGTGGTGTCCACTATACAAATAACAAACCCACTACTATTAATAATAAATATCTCACTATGCATTCACTTTCACAAAACTACAACACATCTCACTCACATGTATTTATCATCATCTTTTACTAAACGTATAAAACGTCCTTATTAATCCCCTATTGTAATTTCACCCCTTAATCACCTATTGTAATTTCACCCCTTATCAGTCCTTGACCTTTTTTTTTTTTTTTTTTTAAAAACATCATTATTCCCTCCCGGACACATTCCATGACACAGGAGGATAGGGGAGACTTAAACACGCGCGCGCACACACACACACACACACACACACACACACACACACACACACACACACACACACACACACACGCCGGCGAGAGACACAGAGGAACACTAGTGACAAGTCTCGTGCAACACAAGAAACAGTCCTTTTTAATAAACTATCTTTACACTTACGAAGTTATCAATGCCTCTATTTATATGTAAGGGCCCTCATTGTACTACCAAAGAAGCGTCGGGCTACTTTGAGACTTATTAAATGGATTTCTATTTAAGCTGACAGCAGCAATACTGACAGCTTTTTGGAAACATCTGCCAGAATGTTCAAACTCGTTACCATGCTAAGCATAAGCAAAACACATTTTACACCGGATTTCCCCATTAAGTTAGCCATAATTAATGAAATAATAAAGTAGTTTTGGCTGGTCGTTAGTTCATGGACACAAGTAGACTCGACCTGTAGGCCTATGCCTAGTAGATCTTGACTGACTTCGCAGGCTCAGTCAGCATCAGGTGCTCTGCCACTCACCGTGCTCTGCTTCTCCCTCACACTCGTCAGGTACCTTCGTATATCCATCTGGTCAAATTTCACTCTGTGATCTGTAATCTCTTTTGTCAATTTCTATCTTATTTCTTATGCCAAGTGCCAAGTTGCCAACCCGACCCTTCAGAAAACGTTAACGTGACCCCTCACCCCTAGCCCCTAATACAATATTTTTGTAGGGGGGGCTTTTGAACATCTTGGGGGGCGGGGGGGCTTAGCCTAACAACGTCCCTGCCTGTATATATCATTCACCATAATTTGTGCCTTTCCAGATGTTCATGCCATATGCACTAATACACCTCCATACCATCAGATACTGGCTTTTGAACTGGGTACTAAAAACCAGTTGGATGGTCCCTCACCTCTTGGAGCTTGGAGGATGCAGGACAGGTTCACAGAGTGATGAATTCCTCAGCAGCTTTACTTCTGCGAGACTCTGCCTCTCTGGGATGCTCTTTTTATACCCAATGGTGGCAGTTAACTCAATTAGTTGTAAAATGTCCCTCCTTCTGTTGTCTTTAGCATTACACAACTTTTCCAGTCATCCAGCCTTCCAGTTTTTTACTTACATTTTTGCAGCGAAGCTGCGAAGGCACCCATTGTGTTTCTATCTTTTCTTATTATTATACCTTCTTCCGCCATGGAAGTCAATGGCAGCCCATAGAACCGTCTGGTAAAAAGTTGTGAAATTTGGCACACTGATTGGGGACATGGGGTCATGATTCATTTCATGATTCATTTCATCAAGTTTCATGTCGGCACCTCGAGCGCTGTAGCGGCAGCAACAGGCCAAAGTTGGACATGCGTTCACGCATGTAACTTTTGACCTGCTGACCCCAGTGTCAAAAATGAGGTATCGTTGGAATCCTTGGACCAAGCCGAGTTCACACACACTGACGACATCATTTTCCGCCATGATGGATTTTCCGCCATATTGGATTTTATAAAAAAAGTGAAACTAAAGTTTCACGCCTCACATAGTTTGTCTGATTTTCACGAAACTTAGGACATAAGATCTTCAGACCAAGCCGCACAAAAGTTATCCCTTTTCGTCTTCGGAACCAAAACCGTTCTCTCGTAACAGCCAATCGAAATTTGTGGCGAAGCCGCCAAACAGGAAGTGAGCTCATATAACCGCAACCATTTCATGCATCATAACCAAACTTAGTACGTGGACTCGGGACCCCATCAGGAGGATGTTCAAAAACGATGGTGACCTTTGACCTCTAGGGGGCACTGCAATTAGGAAAAATGTGTTTTGGCCTGTAGCTGCTGTTGTGTTTGGAATTAAAACAGAGACTTTCTAATGAGGAGACACAGCACTCAAAAAACACTCCATAGAAATGCATGGGGCTAGTTTGTAACGCCAATATGGCATGTGAATACATTGAGCCAATCATGTGGTGTGATGTGAATACATTGAGCCAATCATATGGTGTGTTGTGAAGACATCGTGCCAATCATGTGTTGTGATCTCGCCGCTGGAGCAAGATTGGTGTCGTGAAGCCTTGCGCACGCGCAGTTCGACCCAAAGACTGTGCCCGATGAGTGCCCATAAAATGTTGGTATATGGCCGCCGAGTGGAGGGACTTGCCTAAAAGGACTTTGATTAAAATGTACTAGTGGGGACTGTTAATGCTGTTGGAGGTCCATAGGATGACCCAAGACAAATTGTGATGTCATCGTAATTGATTCGGCCGCCATATTGGATTTAATCAAAAACACCTAAATGTTTTCACAGGTCACAAAGGTTGTCCGATTTTTTTGGTGCAGATGATCTTTAGACCAAGCCTCAAAAAAGTTACCCCTTTTCGTCTTCAAATCTAAAACCGTTTGCCCGTAACAGCCAATTAAAATTGTCGGCAAAGCCGTCAAACAGGAGGTGAAGTGATCTCAGCAAGGTTTTCTCGTATCAAGACTAAACTTACCACATGTGCTCAGGACCCAATAAGGAGGAGGCTCAAGAAATTTGGTACATTTTGACCACTGTGTGGCGCTATAATCACAGGACGTAGGCTCATATCTCAGCAATGCTTACACATATTGAAACCAAGCTTGGTACATGGACTTGAGACCCCATCCTGAGGACACACAATACATTTGGTGACCTTCGACCACTACGGGGGCGCTAGAGATACAGGAAATTAGCTCATATCTCAGCAACGCCTTTACATATCGAAACCAAACTTGGTATATGGACTCGGGACCCGATCCTGAGAACACACAATACATTTGGTGTACTTTGTCCACTTGGGGCCCTATAATTAGGAAGACTTTTTCGTATCAACACCAAACTTGGTACGTTGAGTCGTAAACACATCCTAAGGACCTTAAATAAATTTGGTGACATTTGACCACTTTCACCTATCGCAACCAAACTTGGTATGTGGACTACATCCTGAGGATGCACAATTAATTTGGTTTGCTTTCACCACTAGGGGTGCTATAATTATCAACACTTTCACCAATTTAAACCAAACTTGGTATGTGGACTTAGAGTACATCTTGAGGACACACAATAAATTCGGTGACCTTCGAATCCAGTCCAGTCGAATCCAATCAAGTCCAATCCAATCCAATCCCAACTCCTGCTTGGCACCCTCATTGCGGCTTGCAGCTATATTTAATATTGTAATGGATGGATTATATTCATAAGCAGTGGTTAAAGTGGGATTTGGCAGGTGGGGGAACCCTGAAATCCAGTGTCTGTGCAATGGGGGAAAATGACTCACTGTTGGACATTATATTGAGTATCGTGGTGTAGCAATACTTTTTTGGACAAGAATTGCTAGCTTCTTGGTCAGTTTGAACCAGGGTTGTCACTAGACCTAGAACTGCACTGGGGCACAAGCCCCCCTAGGGGGCGTCCGCGAGCATGCTCCCCCGTAAGAAAATTGTGTTTAATTTAACATTTAAATGAACGTGAACGTAGCCCCTATGCTACTCCATTTAGGCTAATTGAAAATGCGTCTGAGCACGCAGGAGAGGGGGAGAAAACGAGTGGCAGGTTCCAGCTGGCTTGTCATTGTTGATGATAATTGATATCTCCTTTTTATTAAGTTAAGATGCGGCGGTGGTTGGGACAGACTTATGGGGGCGAGAAGAGGAATGAAGCAGGGGATGAGGATATTGACAGAGAAATAGATAGAGATCCCAAACATGAAATTAAGTGTTTGCACTTTCTGTGTATATGTTCTGGTATGTATTCATGCCAACAATGTTAATAAAATGATCAAATGCATTCAGTGACACTCATCAAACTCATAATTCTCCTATTTTCACCGGAAAAAAAAATTGGCTAGTAGAAATTCTGATTGGGTAGTAACTTTAGAAAGTTACCAGCCATATTGGCTGGTGATCAAAAAAGTTAATTTAGAACCCTGTTTATATCCTCATGGTTTGCCATGTGTTGAGTGAAGAATTTGTGAGATATTTTACCAACAGTAATGGGTGTTTTGAATTCAGATTAAATTTCATGCAAGTTCAATGTTAATTTTCTGACGAGAGCAACTTGCCGCTAATGTCATTTGAAAGCTTAGATTCCGCTCCTTCATGTGATAGGTGTCCTTTGTGGACAGACTGTGTGACATCAACATTACCAACGTGTTTTCCAATTAGGAAACAAGTATTAATGGACAATAGGCAATTTTTTATCTGTTAATATTGACAAGCTGGAGTGCTAACCAGCTACCTTGTAGTTAACCTAACGTTCGTCATTGACCAGCAGATGAACAGCTAGAGCCATGTTGTCATGTTTAAATTGTGGAATTTTAACATTTCTTCACCTTCGACTTTAACTTCCTTCCAACATATAGTGCTCTGGCTAGAACAGCGACAGTAAACACAGCAACTTCATCTGCATGAGTGAACCGGCACATGTGCAATCAGTCAAATCAGACAGGAGACCCATGAGAACCTAACGTCGGGAAGGGACAACAGGGGGGATAAGTAAGGGATAACGGCCGCCGAGGTGTCCTGTTATACGGAATTAATGGACGAGGGGCAAAGAACTCCCCGACGCACAGCTCACTGGACACACCACGAAGGCCGTTATCCCGCTTATGACCTGGTTGCCACTGTAAAGCCATGCCTTTATAGCACGCAAAGGAAACACGCGGTTCCCATAGACATTCGACGCCCGGAAGTTGGATGGCTGTTTCGGAGGCGGGACTTATTCCGGAGAGGTCTATGACAGCGATAGCATGGACAGTTGATTCCATTGTTGCGAAGCCTGCCTCCAGGCTCAACCGTCGTCCTACTATGGTTGTTATAGTTACCAGTCATAAGCATTAATATGGAACAGCGATTAAACTTTTTTTTTACCAGATCTACTTCATAGGTGTCCCGTTATTCAGAATTAAAAGCCATTTCTTCTCTCCAGGTGATAACGGGTGTTAGTGAAGGCGGGGCCAGCCCAGGGGGTGATATTTTGATTTGTTAAACACTGTGATTCTGAAGGAGGCAGGCTGCAATTACTCACCATTTATTTTAACAATATCATTGTGCTATATCGTTGGTATGAAAGAATATATTTATTTATTAATTTATCCCACTTTCCCAGGTCCCACTTTAACCCTTGTTCATAAGCATAACCCTATGGCCATTTTGACCTCAGTATTTCACAGGGCCCTGCCCTCTATAGTCTTCGGTGAAAGTTGACAGAATGAAGCATTAAGGTTTTGCATTATCACTCTCTTTCTGAGCTCTTTGTGTAACTCTACACCAGAAACATTTTCAGCAAATGAGTCACATAACATAACAGGCACTACAGAATGTCTTAAGCTTATGATACATGGGGCAGCTTTTTTACCAGTGTTGCTGGGCAACCACATAACCAGTTCAATTTATCATGATAGAATGATCATGACTATTTGCATACAGATTATTAAAGTTTTCCAAAAAAAATAAATCACAACCATAATAACGAGGAACATTGTCTAGCAACATTTCTAAAAAAGGTGCCCTAGTTCTTTCAGATAAAAATACCAACCAAGGTTTGAGATAACACTAGGCTACTCATTCTCCCTTTCACCAGGAAATCAGGAAACATTCTCTTATGCCTAGTCACGGAGTATGGCTACCCATAAACTTTCTGAAATCTCTAAATTTAGAGATGCGCTAAAAATAACAAGATGGAAAAATCAAAAGAACAAGAGGGCTGACTCACCTCATCACTATGACAGAGGTCCCAAGCCTTCAGTGGTTCTAACAAGGTGCCATTGGCCTCCTTAGAATCACCTAAAGGCAAGGTTATTGTTTCTTTATCTGACATCCTCCTCTCCATGAGGGCCTGAAGTTCGGCTTGGGCATCACCCTCCGACATCATGACTAGAAAGTGAAGATAAGATATAGAATAGGAATAAGAAGAAGATATAGGGGAAATGCTAGAAAATATACCCGCCGCAATATGAAAATGACCTAAGAGTCGAGTCTTTTTTTCCCGAAGAGCATGGGCGTAGATTTAGGGTGGGACGCTAAGGACTAGTCGTAATCAAAATTTTAAGATGACAAAATTGTCCCCACCAATATTTTAGCGAACTTATTTGTACTGCTGATCATTCCGACAGCCAGCACGACAATACAAGAAACGTCAGGGTTATCTGACACGCAGGCTACACGCATGGAGAATGCCAATGCACAGGCTACTTTTGTATTTGAAATACATATTACATGTTTCAGAAATCTTGACATGTCTAAGTTTTGGGTTGCAATATACAGGTAGTGGGCTCTCTGTTAATTTTAATGAGTAGGCCTAAGCCTAAGTTACAGCATTTCTATCACAATTGACCAGACTTTGACCTTTGGTCTGCTTTTAACAAAATTCTGGCTATGATTGTTCCTTGTATTGCATCATGAGCCATCACTGTGCCTATTGCATTGTACTGTTGTTAGCCTTAAGCCTAGCTCAGTCATTATGTTATACCACATCACCCTCCATTAGAAGTGCAATGAGCTGCATTGAGCATAATAAACTGCATTTAGAATTCCAAATTCATATTTCTAGATATTTTGGTGAAAGTAACTCAAAAGTAATACAATAGTAGTGTAATGCCTTACAATTCAGATACATATTATAATGTAACAAATTACTTTGAAAGTACAGTAATGAGTAATACATAATACGATTTTGAAGTAACTTGCCCAACACTGATGACAACCATCACTTTCCATGTCTGTGTTTGTGTTTGTGTGTGTGTGTGTGTGTGTGTGTGTGTGGAGGGTCAATCAAATTCTATGATTGCCACTGATGTGAATGATCTCACAAATCACACAAACCAAATCAAGTTTTAAAAAAATCGCAAAAGTATCGAAATTGAGATTCTTCACTTAGTATTGGTATTGAAACACTAATGTTGGTATTGTAACAACAGGAGTTGGGGATGTGTCCCCACCAAAGCTGAGACCAAACCTATGCCCTTGCCGAAGAGTGCTGTTGACACCAACAACTTTAAGGACAGCTTGGGTAAAGAAACATACTATAAAATGTATCCTTTCATAGGCTTACTTAAATGTCAGCATCGTTAAGTAGAATGTTGAAACTATATAATATCCTACTTCCCTTTTACGCATCCTTGACCTCATGACCCAAGTGGAAAATGTTTATTCAAGGACCCAGAAAATTAACCAGTTGAACGTCAAACAGTAGCCTAAACCAAACCCCAATTTTAGCTCATGCATTTGAATCGAATTCACAACATGCGAGGAGTACAGGCTAGATACAGTGTTGCCTATATAGTTCTCAAAATTAAGTAGATTTTACATTAGCCTATTCAGCGACCAGTTAGGCTACTGCATCACACATTCAACCACGCATCAGAGATAGGCTACACAAGGCAGTGTGCAGCGTACATTTAACCAGATCGACTAGACGAATAAGCTTACAACGTGTAAAGAGATGACAAAAACTCACCCAAAGTTGCTCGCTATAAAGCCACTTCACCGTGACTCAACACTTGTCAGGCTACAGCAGCCGACTATCTATTCAAATACAATTCTACTGTTTTCTAGCTTAACTGTTCAACTTTTCTTTTATTATTATTATTATTATTATTATTATTATTATTATTACAAACGTAGGCCTAGGTTGCACTTATTATCAACGGGCCTATTGCATGTTATAAAATAGCCTATCTGGATCACTGATTAACAATCCCGGTCAGCGTCTCACTGTACAACCTCAGGCACATCATATTTTACAATTATGAGATTATGCCAACTAAAACACACAAACAAACGAGCACATTTAATCCCCTAGATATAGGCTATATGCCAGGTTTGGCAAGTATCAGTTAGTCAACTTACGTCCATTTGACGAAAACGCGGAAGTGCTGTCAGGCAAGGAAGTGTGGTGTCCATTGTAAGTGGATGGGAAAGAATCATAGGAAAGAATACGTAGCCAGAGAATGTCTAATAGGAAGAGCCTAACATAGCCTGAGTCAGACCTCAGTAAACGTAACTATATATCCATGTGTTGTTGTAGGCTACTCTCCAAATTGTCAGTGAAACCCTAGGTAGCCAATATCAAATCTCTATGGTGAAGGCAGCATATTTTACTCACGCTGCTGATGGACGTTTTTTTTTGGAAATTACGTGCGAGGTGCACGTACTCGTCTCTGGCGAATGGATGCTCTGATTTGATAGGCTAAATATCAAAATAATGAATAATGGGAAAATGCAGACATATGTAGAATGTATAAATGCTACAAGGCAATTTCCAGATCTGTCTTCACACAACTTACAAATGGGTCACCATTTGAAAGGGAACTAGGCTTTCCAACGGTATAAGATGAAGCCTATTCATGGGTTTTATCAGGTCCCTTTCCAAATTCCTATGGCAAGCCGTTCAGGACATAGTCTGTCAAAATAACGCCTCCACGTGTAGATTTTTTTTTCCACGATTTTTCTTCTTCAGGAGTAAAAAATAGACGTCTGAGCGTCAGAGTCATATTTTTAAGTGTGCCACGCGCAAAAACTTTGCGTCTGACTCTAGTTACTTGCAGAAATTGATAAAATGATCCTCAACTTCATCTGGAAAAACAGATCCCATCACTTAAAGAAAACAGTAAGAACTCATATGATAATGGTGGTCTTAATTTTCTTGATTTTTACTACTCTAAATAGCTCTTTTAAGCTAAAGTGGTTGAAACAGTTTTTCCATAGTCCAACTTCTATCTGGAATATCATACCTTCTCATAACCTATCAAAACTGGGTGGCTTAAACTTCCTCCTTATGTGTAATTATGATATTGATAAAATTCCTGTCAAAATGTCTTCCTTTCATCGTCAGGCCTTCCTCTCGTGGTGCCTTATCTACAAACACAATTTCTCTCCTCACAAATATTACATTTGGAACAATAAGGATATCCTTTTCAAGCGTAAATCTCTCTTCTTAGAACAGTGGTTCAACAACAATATTATTTGGGTAGATCAGCTATTTAATAGGGATGGCCTACTTTTCACTTATGATGAATTCCTCTCTGAATACAATATCCCTGTAACACCAGGTGACTTTGAGTGTTTGTTGATGTACCAATGTTAATTCATAATAAAAAAAAAAAAAAAAAAAAAAAATGATTTGCTGCAATGGCAGAGCCTATGTGCCAGAGTAGACACAGCATGGCTGCTGGAAACAGGAAATGCAGCCGCTATAGTTGCAACAGAAGAAACAAGATGCCAGGGCATATTCCTGCTCAAATCGGCGGACCATCGAAAACAGGGCTCGGGGATTACTTTTCACAAGTAAGATTTAACATTATCGTACTATTGGTTGTATTTTGTGAATGCAATATTACCAGAGAGTTGAAAAGGAGCAAGGATCTTTGTTATTACTGTATGTAAATCGTAGCCAGCTAGCTATAGGCTACTTGCTAGGTGTTCACCCGGCTATGAACTGAGACTTGATAAGTCATATTCCAGAACACTGACTTACATTACAACTGACACAAGAATGCTATTGTAGAAATGAATCAAATATTACTAGTATAACATTGGCCGGCGAATTTTAAACAAGTGGCACAGACTGTAGCCTATTATTGGGCAGTTGCTACTTGTAGCTTAGCTAGTAATAAGTGTGTTGGTGGTAGCTTCACTCTGAATAAAGTAACTTTTCAATAGCTTAACCTCTTTATATGAAGTAGCTTGGCCAAACAAGCTACACTTTTCTTGTCATGTGAAATTAGCACAATTTAAAGTAGCTTCCTATGTAGTGAACTAGCCTACGGCTGTGTTTGTGTTACTAAGCTTGCTACATTTGACTGGGGTGGTAGTTTTGTGTAGTGAAGTTTTATTCATGGCAGAGTAACTGTTTAGCTCACTAGAATTTCCAAGTAGCTTGCCCAACACTGTATTATTCACATGTAATTCACCCTAACAAAAATAAGATGCATCTCAAATCCCTTTTCATTCATTTATTTATTTTATATCCCCCCAAAACTACCTCGCTCAAGGACTACCACAAATGAACTGAACGGTCTCCTCACACCCCTGGAACTGAGGAAGGTGCAGCTCTACATTGCAGTACTGCAGGGCATCTGCTACACTGTGACTGAATATTTGATTTATGAGCTCCACCTTCATCACCTTTTTGGTATGACAACTGCTCTACCCATGACCGGAAAGCACTGCAGAGGGTGTGAAAACTGCGCAACGCATCACCGGTTCCTCACTCCCCTCCATCGAGGCCATCCAGGGCGTTTATGCTTGGCGCGTATACAAGCAAATCATCATCAAAGACTGTTCTCACCCCAACCACAGACTGTTCACCCCACTCTCCTCAGGGAGGCGTTACAATGTCTAGACTGAACTGTCAGGCAATGGTCTCCTTATAGGCCATACCTGGTCTGTCTGATGCCTTTGTTTCCCTTCCTCGGCCATATATGGTTATCTTTTGCTCTGACAGTTTGTCTTCTACATACCTTATAAACAGAGGTGGAAAAAGTATGAAAATATTGTACTCAAGTAAAAGTATTCCTTGATAAAATATTACTCAAGTACAAGTTAAAATACCGATCTGAAAATGTACTCAAGTAAAAGTAAAAAGTAGTTCATTTAAAATGTACTTTAAGTAAAAGTTACTTAGTTACTTTTTGGGGGGTGGGTACCAGAACAACCAGTTTTACCAGAGACTTTCTAATGAGATACAGCACTCAAAAAATCCTCCATAGTAATGCATGGGGTTAGTTTGTAACGCCAATATGGCATGTGAATACGTTGAGCCAATCATGTGGTGTGTTGTAAAATACATTGAGCCAATCATGTGGTGTGCTGTGAAGACATCGTTCCAATCATCTGTTGTGATCTCGCTGCTGGAGCAAGATTGGTGTCGTGAAGCCTTACGCACACGCATTTCTGCCGAAATAGATGCACGATAAGTGCCCAAAAAGTGTTGCAATATGGCCGCCGAATGGAGGTACTTGCCTGATAAGGATGTTGAGAAATGGAGATCTATGTGAAAAATCACCTCCTTTAAGTTCTTTAAGTTTGAGCAGTAGTTGATTTTCAAAGTTAGTTGCACTCATCCTTGGGTTGCTTTGCAGTGAACAGTAATCCAGCACAACTGAAAAGCCCCTCACAGGCAGCTGAGGCAGGCAGGCCAATGTTGAGTTGCAGAGAGTTTTTTTTATATTTGGAAACGAGCAGAAGGTTCAGCAGATTAAAGGGCGTCGAACTAGGGGGGAAAGTGGGAAGTATAGGGCAATGGAGGAGAGGTCCCTTGAAAAGTGGAATACAGGGGGCACAACATTTTCATCAGGCATTAGTAATAACTCAGGTAATCCACACATAAAAAATCCAAACAACTCCATGAGTAGAGTCATGTGTAATGAAGTGGAATAACACAGGGAAAAAGTATTGAACACGCTAAGAAAAAGCACTAAGGCAAGGAAAGGGAAGGAAAGAGCTGGAATCTGTAAGTAGTTAGAGAGTAGTTATCCTTTCTATCTGCGCAAATTAATATAAGCTTGGTTAGTAGCTTACATATTGATGGGCTATAAAAAGGTTTTTCATTACCAAGGTGTCACACAAGAAACATTTCATGATGGATAAAAGTAAAAAGCTCTCCCAAGACCTTTGCAACCTTATTGTTGCAAAACATATCAATGAAACTGGTTACAGATGCATTTCAAAACTTCAAGAAACATCACTGCATCATCAACCGGCACAGGGCACAGGATCTCCTCGCAATATTTCTGACCAGGGAGTCAGAAGGATAGTCAATTCCAAGAGCCAAGGACCACTCGGAGAAAGCTCCAGAAAGACTTGCCAAGGCAGCCAATTCAATTAAATTAAATTAAACAGTTCTGGAAGTAATCTGGAACTAAAGATCAGGATTCACAAGAGGGACCCCTGGAATCTGTTTAGAACAACGGACCAAAATCACACCTGAAACTGCGACTAATACAGGGCTGCCAACTTTTCAAAAACCTTGGAGTGAGATTTGGTGGGGCCAACCAAAATTTTGCTGCTTTGTTTTTGTTTGGCTCATTCAGCATTATACCGTAAAAAAAAAAAAAAAAATGTACATCAGTGGTTCTCAGGTGTAGGGACCAGGCATGGACAGATTATGAACTTTCGGGCCCCTGGGCCCACATGTATTAAGGGCTCCCCACTAATTGTCGCACATGTGGAAGGGGGGTTTGGGGGTCCTCCCCCAGAATTTTCTTCATTTGTTTGATGTGATTTCCTGTATTCTGGTGCATTTTGGTAGCTTAGAAATCTAGACACACCCTAGCGGCAGCAAATTACATTTGCTTCCAGGGCTAGTCTAGCAACTCTCCGTTGGCTTGTGAGCTCGAAAAATTAAACTTCTATCAGGCCAATCAAATCGTCTATAGAGTCGTTAGGGGGGCATAACATAATGATTGATGGCAGAGTTGCAACGGTTTGGCTTAAATTCCCTGCTACTTGAAAACAAAGAAGATGGATATTGCTGTTGGCCAACAGTGTGACACGAGTTAAGCTTGTTTTGAGATGGCAAAAGTTTGAACTAGCCAACTAGCTCCGCTGGTGGGAAAAACGCATGGGACTCAGTGCTGTCCTTTTGCGTGCAGAGGGAATTTGAAAGACAACCGATTATCCCACCCCTCGGACTGAGCACTGCGAACGGTGAGTGCCCAGACCCTACATTTTAATGTGGGTCTGGCTCGTCAGGCTAACATTTTGGGGATGCAATCAGATTCATAGCCTACATCCTGATGTGTTGATATTGAGGCAATGATTCCATGCAAAGGCTTGGGCTTCAGGGCACCCTGACACCTTGGGCCCCTGGGTCTGGGCCCAGAATGCCCGTGCAGTAATCCATCCCTGGGACCAGGGTCCCAGAGTTAAATGAACATTGGTATCAAAAGGATCTAGCCTACTACTAGGACCATGGGCGTCGGAGGCATTGTGAAAGTGGGTGGGACATTTCAGAGGGGGGGTATGGGGGTCCTCCCCCAGAAAAAATGTTTTGGACTAGATGCAATTTCCTGAATTCTGGTACATTTTAACAGGTTATTTAGATACTTCTATATAACAAAATAAAGCCAGCCTACGAAATTAATAAAAAGTAAATCATGCATAATTTAAAAATAACTCAATAGGCTACTTGGCTACGCAATAAGGTTTCCATTACAGCACCGCAGACGTTCAATGAACGCATGAAAGCGGATGGTTTGTTTGAAATCCCGACACTCTTTCAACTACATGGAACGTAATAGTGATCATCAAATACCTCCCCAGATTTCAGTGCCCATCAGTCCAAACATTTAACAATATAATCAAACAGTCCAAAAGTAAATTAAATATCAAACTAAACCTTAAATGTCATGCTTTTGAAGGCCTACCAGTATGCCGCTCCAAGAAACGCATGTCTCAAAATAAAACTTGCATAAGAAATAAAGGGCTGTCTCGAATACAATCCTGCCCCTAAAGGCCTGTACTTTGTCTTAAGACCCCGGCCATAATTTGAGGATTTACAGTATCTAAGTAGACAAACTGGCTTCAGATATCCAACAGAGTGAATAGAGATTGTGCAGTCTTAGCTGTGGTTAGTGACGTGATGCTGTTAATGGGGAGTTTTACATAGCCTAGCGTAAACCTATAGGTTATTATTTATTTGGCGTACCTATAAGGCTTTTTACCTTATCAAAAGTGAGGGGGATGACTGATCTCTTCAACACTGCGGGGGATTTGGCGCTTGTCACTGTGTGTGTGACAGAAGAGGAATGGGAGAATGCGTGTAACAAAAAAAAAAAAATAATGAGTGATTTACACGCAAATGGGAGAATCCAATGAAAATGACAATGAAGCACTAAACAGATGCTGAAAACAGTGGTATTTGTGGGGGGGGTTTAACAATTTTAAAAAGTGGGTGGGTGTCTTGTAAGAATTTAAGAAATGTTTGTATATTTTAACTTTTAAATGCATCAATCAGGTGCACTTTCAAAATAAAAATCAGAGGTCAAACTTGCTTATTTTATGGAAATATTTGTGCTGTAGCCTAAGCTATTTTGCACTTCAGAATTATAACCATGCACACACAGGTGGAATAGTTATGGTGATATTGCAATAAGTTCACAACCACAAAAACATATGCTACATTTCACAGTTCAGAAATGTTCAAAAATGTGTGTACATTTCAGCACTCAATGAAATTATGCAGAAGTGGTCACCTGTGTTATTCAGCTGGTTTATTTAAGATAATATATTGGTCATTGTAATGGCCATAGCCTATAGCCTACATGCTATTCCTTTTTCAGGATGTACCCATATCTGCATGATGTGAATGTTTGCATATGGCTTATGTCAGGCTTTATATCAATATTTGTGTCTCGTTATTTGATTTTCTTCATATTTTTTGCATTAATGTCACTAGGAAGCATGCCAATATAAATATATTCATTTATCTGTAATGGGATTGGCTGGAACCTGACAATATAAGAACCATGATGGTGGGATAATCTATGGCTGAGCAATTTACAAAAATGTATGTAGGCCTACTGACAAATAGTTTACATTAGAATACATTATAATTTCGCCCCAATGAGGCTATGTAGAAATGTGTTGCAATTTCAAAACCGGATTACTCAGGAACCACTTATTGCACAGAGGCATGCTTTATATCCTCGTATTCGGTACGGTTTGCTGTTTATTGTGATATTGGGTTTGCCACGTGTTGTGTGAAGGGTTAGTGAAATATTAAACCGAGAGTAATGGGTGTGCACTGTGTGCAAAATCCAAATATGATTAGCCTAAATTGCACGCCGGTTCAATGTTAATTTTCTCGAACCATTTATCACAGCAACTTGGCCAATATCATTGGAAAGCTTAGATTCCGCGACGTTCACCTGATGTGTGATATCATATGTATAGGTTTAGTTTAGTTGAACCTCATCTGCCAGGTATTTGACCTACCAGGTTGACACTTCAGCGTGAAAAATACTCAATAATACTCAAAGCATACCTGAAGCGGGGGAAATGCGCCTGGGACGGCTTCTGAAGTATATCGCAAATGAGAGAAAATTTAGAAAATTCCACAGACAGGGTGTGCTCTTGAACCCTCTCACCGTCTCTGAAAGCATAACCGTGGCTCAACAGGTAGATCTATAGATAGGCTAAACTCATTTTTCAGGCATCTGACCGACCGGGTTGACACTTCAGCGTGAGAAATCGGGGGTGTAGCGTGTGAGTGTGTGAAACTAATCAAATGCGTGTGTCTCACGGCCAATGCGTGAGAGTTGGCACCTCTGTGAATTGAAATAGAAATTGTATAGATTTGTATTTTTTGTAATTATTCCACATTTAGTGTAGTCATATCAGAACCTGAAGTAGCCTACAATCCAAATGCAAGCATTAAACTTCAGAGTATTACCTTTCATTTGAAAGGGGTTCATAATATGCAGTAAGCATTTGATTGCCAGTATGCATTTTGGATAACCCAAAGTCTTATGAGGAGTTTTCATAGGGCATTTTACAAAATGCATGAGTATACCTTGGCAAATAATAGTCTAAAGTAGGTTACTCATGTTGTCATTCTATATTGATCTACTTTTGCACACAACATGACAAGACCTAATGCTAGGACTCAAGTCATATCAAGTGAAGACCTAGAGGGCTGAAATGTGGTCAGTTCAAAGGTGCTTGTTATCCGGTAGAAAAAGAAAAGAATAATCTAGCCTTTGTAACTTTGTGTCAGTATATCACAGTATAATTGTTTTCCAACAGTGCCTCAGCTTTCCAAAAGAGAGCAGGCATTTGATTATTGGATAAAGTATGTAGGAGCAATGCCCTCCTAAGTCAAAATGGGGCAACAGTATAATTTATAATTGCTCGGATTTGCAAAAAAAAGATTTGACACATGGAACTAACAATTCAATAATGGGCCTTTTCACCACCTCTGAGCATCCACTAATCTGGACCTTTTAGGGGGCTTTCCTCTCTCAGGGTGAATGAGAGGATGCTTAATTGCTTTTTACCTGACATTTTTGAATACAGATGCAATGATTAATGCATCCATGGCCAGGATATAATTATATAATATGACATGATTTTAAAAGTGACCTATAACAATAGGCTATTCAATAAGCTACTATTTAAACGAACACTTAAATTATATTGTTCTTAAACAACGAGTAGGAAAACTATAGTAACAAATGAGTGATTGAAATGAATGAAGTTATTACCTGATTATCCTGTTCTCTTCCACCTCCAGTTCCAACTCCACCTCGTTTACCACCTCCGCTATGCATTCACCGAAGGCCGAGACTGCTCACTGAATACGTTCATTGATTGGCTACTGCTAGCCGCAGAGTAGCCTATCAGAGCAATACAAAGCAGCTGCGCTGTTCACAAGCCCATCAATCAGTGTCAGCGACTACACCGAAAACTGAAGGTGTTTTCTATTGCCATATCAACGTGAGCTAATCGCTAACGTTATCTGAGATGCTAGTTTTTGTAACGGCAGGAATAAACACACATGGTAACAAAATCAATCTAAACATGCGTAGCTTTACTCAACACATTAACACTATGATACAATGTAATTGTCAAGTTGTATGGCTCACTGTCTTCAAAGTCGATCTTAATAGGCTAACCCTCATCACGTCGACTAGCCTATGTGGTGGTTGTTATGGGAAACTAGCCAATAAATGGCAATGCAGCTTTACTGTAGTGAAGTTCGCAAGATTGGAAAGAGGAAATAGCGTTTACATGTCCATTTAAATTATAGCCTTTCTAATGCTCTTTTGTGCGTTTTAAATCCGAAATAATATGGAATGTGAGGAGACTGCTATTAACTTTAAAGAGGCTTAGGCTATCTACAATTGAAACTATCTGTAGCCTATGACGCAAATAAACCTCATGTCTGGTCTATGGATGTCTGCTTTAGCTTATTGTTGACAGCAGGGTTTTTTTACGATTTAAAATGATACTTTCTAGATTTTAATGGGCCATGTTGAAGAGCTGATGTCCGTTATTGCTCGTGCACATATAAACTGATTCATGTTCCTTGCATTTTGCAACTGTGAGGTCCATGGTAGGTGCCCGACAGAAATATTGTTTCATTTTGCGAGTGATATCCACGTTCTGGCGGTGTTCTAAATGTGCACAGAAGGAGTTCCTAAGCTAAAAAAGGTATTAGCTAGGCCTATTACACTACATAAATTGTCACTATGCTGGCGACCCAAATAAAATGGATGATGGCTTCTTCAGGGGCTCCAACGTCTCATCCTATGGGCAAGGATGAGTTTTAAGCCAGCAAAATCCAGGTCCCTGGTCTTAAAGAAAGGCAAAGTGGCCAACCGGTTCCTCTTTACCTTGGAGGGGTCACAAATTCCATTAGTGACAAAAAGACCAGTCCAGAGCTTGGGGAAGATCTTTGACAGCTCCCTGAAGGACACAACCACTCTCCAACAAACCAGGAATGATGTGATGAACTCGCTCACAGCAGTTGACAATTTGGGGCTCCCAGGAAAAGTACAAGACCTGGATGTACCAGCCCGGAATCCTGCAGAGGGTTCTCTGGCCCCTTCATGTATACAAGGTACCCATGACAACGGTAAAAGCACCAGAGAGGACCATCAGTCAGTTCCTCAGGAGGTGGTTAGGGCTCAAATGAAAAAATATATTTTCCGCAACACTGCTTTTGACTCCCATATATTTAACCTGCTGGGTCTTCAGGCAAATGGTAGACACATTTATAAAGGGATATATGTAGGCCTTACAATCAGCTAACCAACCATGTGATGTAGGTCTAAGAGCCCCACTAATCACTCAATTAAGAGAACACTTTCATACAGGTATTTCACACACCTATACATCTCAAAAAGGGCTTTCAAAAATCCATATCCCCAAAGAAGTACATGGCATTGCTATCAACAGAAAAGAAAGAAAGAAAGAAAAAGAAAAAACAATCAGTGAATAAACAGTTCCATATATACAAGCCTACCCAAACAAGGGGGATCTTGATGTACCAAGATTCCTCTGATGCCAAAGTCTCCTCAGTTGGGATCTGCGTTAAGAAGGGAAGGAAGTGGCAGGCACAGGAAGCGGTGGACAGAGCGGAGGCACGGCTGAGGCATTGCGTCTTGGTTGGCAACATGGCGGTGGGACGTGCAGGCCTGGGCAGTTTTCCCAAGCCACACTATGACAAAGCAAGAGGGAGGGAGAAGCGTCAGTTGGTGCAGGACGAGGTGCGGGCAGAAGTGGAGGAAGATCGCCTGACCAAGATGGTCGGAATGTAACAGCAAGATGCCTGGACTAGGTGGGAGAACGCCGAGCAGCGCAAGATCACCTGGGCAGAGTTGTGGAGCTCTGAACCACTGTGCATCAAGTTCCTCATCAGTTTGGTGTACAACCTTCTCCCTAGCCCATCCAACCTACACCGCTGGGGCTTGGTGGCTTTGGGGGATAGGTGTTATCCCTGGCGCCATGATCAGCTCCTCAGGGCTCTGGCAGATACAATCACCGCAGCGATTCAGAGCAGTCATGCTTGGAAGAGTCAGTATCCCTCCAAGCATACCATGTCCTTTGTCAGAGCTGGGGAGAAGGCACAACATCAGCCACGCTCCCCAGGTGGGCTCCTCGCCAATGCAAGAGACTGGCACCTCCAAGTGGACCTGGGAAGGTAGCTCAAGTTCACAGCCACTTCACTCCGCCCAGACGTGGTGTCGACCAGGCAAGTGGTCATAGTGGAGCTTACTGTCCCCTGGGAAGACAGATTGGAGGAGGCAAATGAGCGCAAGAGAGCCAAGTATGCAGAGCTGGTGGAGGAGTGCAGCAGCAGTGGCTAGAAAGCACGCAGCAAGCCAGTAGAGGTCGGTTGCCGGGGCTTTGCTGGACAGTCGTTGCTCTGAACACTCCTTGGAGTTAAAGGTCAACAGCCGAGCCATAAAGAACATCTCTGAGGCCGCCGAAAAAGCCTCACAATTGTTGTGGATCCGGAGGGGGGGATCCGTGGAGTAGCATGCCACTTGGACACAGGCCGGGGACTGATCACCCTCGGCAGGGTCGCCCGGGCCCACCACTCTTTCCAATCCTGGTGTAATGGCCCTGCCACCAAACATTAACTTGTTCTCAGAGGTGGGCACCTACAGCAAGACGACCTGCCTCACCTCGAACGTTTCTTGGCAGACTGGTCATACCACTCCTTCTGTCTCTTTTGGTCTTGTTCCATCTGATCTTCCACCAGCTTGGCCATCTCCATCCTGTCTTGCATGGCAAGGACGTAGGCAAGTGAACTGGTGGTTGCTGGTTCTTTGGCTTTTCCAAGGCATCCCAAAGCACATCAATTGGTCCCCTTTCACATCGGCCATAGAGGAGCCCAAAAGGGGAGAATCCAGTGGACTTTTGAGGCACACCTCTGTAGGTGAACAAAAGATAAGGCAACCAATGATCTCAGTCCTTGCCATTAGAAGACAAACTTTCTGATCATGGCCTTGAGAGTCTGATTGTATCTCTCCACAAGTCCCATCAGTCTGGGGGTAAACAGGGGGCAAACAGGGGGTAAACAAATAAAAAGTGAAAAAAGAAAAAGAAAATATATTTAAAAAGGGGAAAGGTGATGTTAAAATTAGTCCAATTTCCAAAAGGCCATGGCTTGAATGTGGTCAGAGATAAAGTCCTACTGTAAATGTAAAAATCTTGAGTATAAACAAAAGTTTATGAAGGGGGTAAATTTACCCATCTAATTTACCACTGGATGGCAAGCACCTCAAATTATGCACATTTCAGTAAATACTGGATGTTAAGCATATTTGAGCAGGTTTACTTTCTTTTTTGTCATATTACCCACATAACAAATTAACAGGAAAACCGTAGGCCTAAGATGTATACCAACAATAGTAAACTATTACTAGCCTATAACCACAAGGCCTACAATAAAGTATCCTGGTCAAATCAGTTCCTATCGCGGGTGACTTTGTAGTTCTTCAGAGCCCTATTTCTACTACCCCTACTGTCTGTATCACGTCCATTATCGATCATAATCTCCAAAAGGCAGATATTCTCCTTCAGAATCAGAATAGGTGAATAACATAGCCTACCCAAGACTTTATCACACGTGAACGTTTTTCAGCATTTGGTGTAGGCCTATTTCTGCTTCAATTTGTGCAAAACTATGGCCTGCATTGCTTCCGCGTCATTAAAGTGCACGTCCTCGTGTTTCTCGCGTGTAATACAAGTATTTTCTGAAAGCTATCGTTGCCCAAATTGTAGGGGGGATTCCAGTAGGGGTTAAGTCATTTAGAGACCTCAGACCAGCCTCAGACGAGTCCAGGAAGTGACGTCAATTCCGGAAATAAGTACATAATTTACTTTACTCTTTATAGTCAAGTCAGTTTTATTTAGTATAGCGCATTTAACATGCACAGAGTGCAAACCAAAGCACTCCACATACAAGACATTGACACAAAACAAAAGACAATAAGACAAAAAATGCCAGACGGAGCGGCGTAGTCGCCAGCGTACCCGTGACACCAAGACATCACAAAAACATTTAAGAAACTAGATGTACAATTTGTCTCCATATTTTACTCCATCCCCCACTCTTGAAACTTTTGTGTATGCTTGTTTGGCATGCCTGAGTGTGTGTGTGCGGCTGCACAGAAAGTAGCCTACTGGTGCTGAAAAGGTGAATAGATCGTAGAATAGCCAAAGAAGATGTAGCATTGTTATAAAACCTTTAAAATCTCTAAACAATCACAAGTAGGGCAGTTCATCACAGTTCATCCATTGCAACTGGATTGATGAAAGGTCACTTACACCTGTAGGCTACATTGTATTTAGGAAAAGCAAAAGGTATCAGCATAATGTTATTTATTTATTTATTTATTTTTTTTTTTATGTATTTTTAAACAAAAACATCTGTCAGTTCCATGCCGTTTTCAACCGCTATCAAAAACAAAGGTCATTTTTGGATGGATGGATTTTTTGTGAATGTTTCTTCTTCTACATAAGATTTTAGTCATCTTTAGTTCATGTAATACTTTATTGTCAATGCACAAATTAAGTAACAGTAGTCTGAAACGTTAATGCACAAATTAAGTAACAGTAGCCTAGTCTGAAACGAAATGCTGTTTTACATCTAACCAGTGGTGAAAATAACTGACATGTCCAAATGGGCCTTGATGAAATGCGTCGCTAGACTGTTCATACACATTTTAACGGGCCAAAGTTGAAGAGCTTTTGTCCGTTATTGTTAGTGCAAATATAGGCTGATTCATGTTCCCTTGCATTGTTTAACTGAGGTCCATGGCTAGTCTGGCTTTCATCAGACCAAGCTCAATCTTTTAAGAAATCAAAAAATAAATAGCGGGCAGATCAGGCTGGGTTCACCCAGCCTAGTCCATAGGCACCCGATATTGTTTAATTTTCCGATTGAGATATACACGCTCTGGCTATTCTAAATGCAAAAATGCATCAGGGAGTTATAACAAAACGGTAACTAACAAACTAGATCCTAATAGAAAGCTGTTAGCTTCCCTAAGCTACAGGTAGGATTATAAGGTAGGCCTATTTACAACATAAATTGTCAATAGGCTATGCTGGCTTACACAAATAAAATCTCCTTTGGAAACCAATGGCTTCGCCTTACAGTATCAAGCCGGACTTAAACTGTCATATCGTTGGCGAAAAGTTGTAATAACATTCACGCAGCTCCATGAGTCAAGGAAAGCGAATGAAGTAGCCACTTCTAAATGGGACCCATTACACAGTAGCTTAAGGTGTTTTGCTAAAGCAGCCATAATGAAATGAAGGTGTCATTGTTTGGATACTTCACACACACATGCTTTTTTAATTTCACAGACTACAACTACCAAGCTGTAATCAAAGCACATCGATTCCCCTCTCACACCCTGCACGCACTTAAAACAAAATAAACAGGCGCTCAGTCTCACGATGTATAGGCAAAACTGTATCAGACCGTGTAACGTTGGTAAATCTTCCATTGCACAGAATGATTTTGTAGCATACGTGCAATAAATGACAGTCGAAAGATACAAACAGTGCTGCTATACATTTGCTTGGTATAACCGCATTTATAGTTTTCTACAAATGCAATAAATGAAATGCCTCCATCACTCAACCAACGCTAACGGTAACATTATCTAGGTCCTTATTGATATTACAAGATTAACGCATTCCTGCAGTAAAACCAAGCATGTCCGATAAACATCCTCAGATTTATTTCGGCTTCAAGAAGAAATGGGAATTACACTTCATGTGAACATCGTCCTATCCTTATTAGATGTTCGCGGTAAATTACAGTCCTTGTATGAAGCGTCCATTGTTTTTCCAACCCACTTTTAACTTCCAACAAAATTACGCCTCACTGCAACGATCGCCATCTAGTGGACAAACGACTACTTCTAGCCAATACTGAAAATGCAGCCATGATGATGATGATGAATATTTATTTTGGCTTTCTTTTTAATCCTACTGAATTTGTAATTATGTATCGGCCGTTCTAATACCGATAGTATGTGGGTGCCTGTGTGTGTGCATGTGTATATGTGTGCACCGCCATTTACAGGCCAATGAGTGTACAGTCACTAAATGTACACATAACCTAATTTTTTAGACCCCCCCCCATGGATGAAATTCTACTAAACTTGGCATACCCCGAGAATGCCAGGTCAATCATACACATAAAATTTGGTGCAGTTCTGAACATCTTAACTGAAGATAGGGGCTTATTAAAGCAGAATAATATTGCATTTTAATTTTTTTACGGGGGGTGGGGTGCAAATCACAAATGAGTCATGAGCCAGGTTGATGTGGGCCCTTGAGACCAACATACCATAAAAGATTCTTCATCCTCAGTGCCACGGTTCAGGTAGTTATTTAAGAAAAACTGTTTTTTTTTTTTGCGGTTCAGGGGCCCAGCACGGGGTTGGTGGTGGTCCCCGGGGCCTAAATGAAATTTTTCCAAAAAAGTCTAGTGGGGCTACATACCCACCAAATTTCATGTACCCGGTGGTTCGGTGTCCCGGTATCAATGACCAAAAATTCAGGGAGTAGATGGCGGAAAAATTCTTGAATTGTGTGCATGTGTGCGTGTACAAATTTATGTTTATGTGTGTGGGTGTGTGTGTGTGTGTGTGTGTGTAATGCGTGCTTGTGTGTTTGCCTCCTCGTGTGTGTGTTTGTGCATGTGCATGCATGCGTACATATGTCTACTGTGTGAGTATGTGTCATACATTATGATTACTGTGAATGTATGTGTGTGCGTGTGTATCTGTTTATGCACATGTGTGCACATGGAATGGGTTAACATGACCCCTGGAGGCAAACATACGGAAAAATTTGGTCATCCTAGGCCCTACGGTTCTCAAGATATTCACAGAAAACTGTGTCTGCCCTACCCTCCTTCGGGGTCCAGTACAGCGGGGCTACAGATCAAAAGCGAAAACTATGGTTCCATGCTATCCATGTGGGGTTATATGCCCACCAAGTTTAGTAATACCCGGCCTTTCAGTGTCCCGGGAATCCTTGTTGGTGTCTGGGTCACTAAATGTACACATAAATTATTTGAACGAAAGTTCACAAAACTTGGCATGCATTCGGAGGGTGTCATAATGATCCTACACTTTCAATTTCGTGCAGTTTTGACCATGTCAGCCAGAGATATTGTGATGAAAACACCTAATTTTTTTGCTTTTTTAATTTTTTTAACTAGGTGGCGCTATACATGAAATAAGTGGTAATGGGATGGGTTGACATGCCCCTTAAGACCAACATACATAAAAAAAGATGGACCTCCTAGGCCCTACGGTTCTCGAGATATTCACAGAAAACTGTCTCCGGCCACCTACAGGCCAGTTGGTGTATAGTAACATAAATTAATTTATTGTGTGGCCCCCCATGAACGGAATTCCACAAAACTTGGCGTGCATTCAGAGGGTGTCATAATGATCCTACACTTCCAATTTCATGCAGTTTTGACTATGTTAGGTCACAGATACCTGCGATTACAACACCTCACTTTTACTTTTTTGTGTTTAACTAGGTGGCGCTATACATGAAATGAGTGGTTATGGAATGGGTTGACATGGCCCCTTGAGATCAAAATACAAAAAAAAAAGGTCCTCCTAAACCTTACGGTTCAGCTCGGTGGCTTTAGCAAAGAAAAGTTTGTTGCTCCCAACATCGACATCAGAGCTCCCCACGTCAGCACTCAATCCAGACTCCAGGCACCCAGCGTCAGAGGCTATACATTAACTAGGGATCGACCAATTATCGGCCTGGCCTATTATTAGGGCCGATATTTAGCATTTTTATTATAATCGGTATCGGTCATTTTTTCCACCGATAAGCCGATACTGAAATGGATAAAAAAATGAAACGCACTATTTTGTCTGTAAAGCGTCTCTCACTCCCTGCATTTGCTACTCTGTGGTCAAGAGCATTGTCCCGCCCACTACACCGTCTGATTTGTTAGTTAGCACGAATGCAGCCAATCAGGATCGAAGACTGAACACAGACAAAGTTTAGGATTCTCACTGAGGCAGACTGAGCTGTAGCCTACGGAGCTATTTTTCGAAGGTAAGGAAGGTAGCCTACATTGCTGAAGTTGCAGTGAATCACAATCATCTACAGCGAAGTTACAAAAACACCACGTTGTAAGCTATTGTCTCTTTGACCCGGATCAATAAGTAAAGCACCCACTTCCTTCATTTAGCGAATTCCCGATTGATGCACGTTACTGATGCTGTTTACTAGTTAGCCCACAAACTCGGGTGCTGCGCGTCGGGAGTTCTCTGCCTCCGCCTCGTTCGTTAATTGTAACGGGACACCTCGGCGGACATAGTAGCCTACAGACAAGTCCTAAATTATGCGATAGCGAACGTCAAAAAGTCTAATAGCTCCTTTTTGAAACGGACTGTCAGAAAAGACTATGCATCCAGGGCCAACCGTAATTTAATCCGACCTGAACAAAATCGCGTCATGAGCTGGCTATTAACGTGCCTTTTAGGCTCTCAAAAGTGTAGCTTAGCCTTATAGCCTACACATGGACACAAATTGCATGCTTAAATAGCCTAACAACTATTTTAAAACTGTTTTGTTAAACTATTCAACCGTAACACTTGCCATCACGCATGCACCTCTTCCTCTCCCTCTCTCGTGCACTCACACACACGATGGCAAAGCATCCTCTATGTGACAGGTCCCTTAACAAGCACATAGCCCATTGTGCAGGCCTACTCTATGAAAATAATTGCTATCACTCAGCTCTTGGATTAACATGATACACAGGATTTACACTTGAAAAGTGATGCAAGTTGATAGACAATTGTGTATCAAAAGAAGAAAGAAAAGTTTGCATAATTAAATGATTTTTAATTACATTTTTGCAGCATATAGCCTTTACTATCTACCCTTTTTGACAACTGACATATCGGTTTTACATATTGGTTATCGGCCTCCTGTTTTGGTAATAATTGATATCGGTTGAAAAAAACATATCGGTCGATCCCTAACATTAACGTTATGGCAACTCGCAGATCAGCCGCAGCTCGGTGGTTGTAGCAGCTGCAGATCTCTCGCAGAGTAGGCCCATTGCCCTGAGCAATCTTTTCGTCCAGACAGAGGATGTGCAGCGTCAGATGGAAGAGGGACGGTTAGTCAAGGCAAGCTCATCAGCCCAGTCGAATAGAAACTAACGTTACCGTTAAAAAGAAAAAACCAAAAATTATTATCGAAAATAACGTAAATAAAGGGTGAAAACATTTAACTTGACAAAAAATAACAGAACATTACATAAAAACAAACTAAAACATGATGCCAGACGGAGTGGCGTGTCTCGCCAGCGTCACCGTAACCTAACCAATGGCGAATACAGCGGGAAAAAAACGTGTTTTCTTTTACAGTTCATGGAAAAAATAGTCTCATTAGGTAGAAGCTTTTTATTATTATTCGTAATTCACATATTAAATAATCGATTGCGAGTGACTGTCCACGTGATCTGCCAGAGTCAGCTGGGAGGAGCTCGTAACTCAGGCATAGGGACTCACGGCAGATATTGTGCAAAATTTTGGTTTATGGCTATGGTTTAAATGTCCTTCCTATTCATTAACATTAACATGATGACCGACGAAATACATTGCTATGATGTTCAATAAACCATTGTAGGCATACATTTAACAAGATATCATTATATCACATCAATCAAGTGTTTTCTGTAGGCTAGGCTACTGTGTGACATGCTTTACACTAGCATAAAAATCAACAATAGGCTATCAACACGTTTGCAGTATCACTGTTGCAGAAATCACATACAAGAAGGCATTCTCTTGATTGTACATTTTTGCACATTCCAACATAAGGAAGCAACATGAGGAAACTTGTCTTTTTTCTGCCTTATTTTCTAACTAATTTTACAAGCCTGCAGTATCACCGAGTACAGCTGTTACACGAGGGTCAGGTATCCCTTTATTATGACGCACTTCCTGCGATGGTCATTCCGTCTCAAAATAGACCTCTCCGGAATAAGTCCCGCATCCGAAACAGCCGTGTCCACCCAACTTCCGGGCGGCGAATGTCTATGGGAAATAACATGGCGTTTCGAAATATCATACCTGTCAAACATCTGTAGGTGGCGAAGTAGAAAAAAATGGTGGGCCAATTGGCCTACACATTTCTGCCATCAAGTTTCCACTGGATTTTTTGATTGTCGGTGCCGTTAAAGTAGAAATATATCAGTAAGAAGCACTAAGCTAACGCACGCTTCAGACGCCGCGACTCCCCGAGTCAAGGTTGCATAGCAACAGCAATGTTTCATAGTTTGTCTTCACCGAAATGGAGTTCGTGGCACCAGAGCCTGTCTACGGAGGTGGCACTAATCCTGCATGAAATCGTCATGTTTGATAGGTTGTTATACATTCTGAAAATGTTACTGTTCTGATCAAGGTCATGCAAAATAAAGCTATTGACTCAATACGACTCTGCCTCTGATTCCTAGACTGCTTATCATAATCTGTTTTTCATGAAAAAAAAAAAAATCTTCATCATGTCTTTAGTGTCTTTGTCAGCGATTTCTTTCTTTTTCAAATATCTCAATAAGAGCCAACAAACTCTCATCACAGTCAAACCAAAGAGGTTGAACCTTGCAAACGATTTACTTTTATAGACCACTGAAATCACGCGTGAATCACACATGAAAATGACCATCACGTTAGGTTGTGACTGGTTGTGAGCAAGATATAACGCCCTCCTCCGCCCGTGTACATCGGAACTAGCTCCCGGTTAGCATTAATAATCGTTTACTACTTTAAAAGCACCGACAATCAAAAAATCCAGTGGAAACTAGATGGCAGAAGTATGTAGGCAAATCGGCCCACCAGCTTTTTCTACTTTGCCACCTACAGAGTTTGACAGGTACGATATTTCAAAACGCCGAGACACGCCGCTCCGTCTGGCATCATGTTTTTGTTTGTTTTTATGTAATGTTCATAATTTTATGTAATGTCATGTTCATTTTTGTATTGATTTGTGTAGTTAAATGTATTCTCTCTTTATTTACATTATTTTTGATAGTTTTCGTGTTATTCTTAGTCCCTTTTAACGTTACTGCTTCCAAGTCCGGCTGATGTCGTTAACATTGGTCCATTGGGAGCTTGCAATGGCTAACGTTAGCTTTTGCCCTGGACTGACATCCTTCCATCCATCCATCCATCCATCCGTGAGCGGTGCTGCACTTCACTGTCTGGTCGAGGAGATTTCTCGGGACAGCTGGACCTATGCTACTCTGCGAAAGATCTACCGCGGCCGCCGAACTGCTGCAGACCTGCAAGCTGCCATCTGCCTTGCCTGGAGTCTGGATTGTGCAGACTAGCTTCTAGCTGCTAACGTTTGAAACTACGTTGAAGAACTGCAATCTCTCGGATTGAAACTCATCAAACTGTCGCTCTCTCATCAAACTCTCGCTGTCATAAGTCCACCGAGTTGCTGATCTGCAAGATCGCCCACAACTTCAGACGGTTATGCCAGAGAGGGTTAAAGCGGAGCATCAAGGATCTTTGGTTATGCTTCCAGTGATCTAGACTGTAGTCTAACTGTTACAAGTAGGGCCTACTAACGTCACTTACTGAAGGCCTGTTAACGTTAAATCCTCCGGGTTGGTCTGAAGACACAGCTGTAGCTACGCCATATCATTGCCATTGGACTGAGTTGGACTAAGTTGACATTGGCGCAAGGTAAAGCGACCTTGGGTGCTTTGAAAGGCGCTATGTAACAAATAAAATGTATTATTATTATTATTATTTCCCATAGACATTTGACGACCGGAAGTTGGGTGGACACGGATGTTTCGGAGGCGGGACTTATTCCGGAGAGGTCTATGACTTAAAGGAATACGCCACCCCTAGGTGAAATTGGGTCACTCCCCGCAGTCCCTAGAGTTGGATGAGTCGACCCAGCCATTGTCCTAATCTAGAAACGGCCCGGTTAGCTTTAGCTTAGTGTAGTCGCTGTAACGCGATATCAGATAGCATGTCATTGCAAAAGTGAATCAAATAACTCAAGATTTTTTATCATTATTTCTTGTAACCTGTACATTCACATCGAGTACAAATATCAATGCAAATTAACACGAAGGGATTTACTAGACCAATTTAGATTTGGAACTATTTTCGGGCATAGCACCGGCAAAGCACCGCTGCCAGGCGCAAAGACATCACGCAGCATCTGTAAACCCTCAACGTCCGGGCAATACACCAGCGTGACTACCAAGTTCTCTGCTACTAGGCTGACACTGACAGGTGGGCTTTCTCTAAGAGTTCTAATGGCGATGAATATGGAAGATTACACGATAGACGAAGATGATGACTTCGACTACCAAAATCCGAGACCCTACCTTTTCGAACCGGAGTTCACTGAAGAGGAGTTGCGAGCTTTGGATCTGGGAAGGGAGGACATTGCGGCTAGTCAAGGTGAGTCGGATGAGAGAACGGGAGCAAACACGAACTGGTGGTGTGAGTGTGGAGTGTGTGTGCCAACTAGGGCTGGGATAAACTATTATTTTTTAAACGATTAATCTAGCGATTATTTTTTCGATGCATCGATTAATCTAACAATTCATTTTTTCAGTCCAATTTGATTTCGATTCGATTATCGATTATCGATTATCTCCCCATTAATTCACTAATAGCAACTTATACATGTTTATTTACATATCTGAATGAAAAAACATGAATTCTTTAACATTGCAATATATGTGTTTTGCTGTTAAGATTCCAAAATAAAAGACTATACAAGTGCAAAGTAATGCATTCTTAGTCAGAGGTAGCATTCAATAAAGTTCAGTAGTGTAGGCCTATGTCTAATTGAGTGCCTGTCATTTTAAGACGTTTGTGTGGGAATCCTTGCAATTAACATGAACACATAGTTAAAAGGCTGCTGATGTGTGGATGCAATTCATAACGTAGTTAGTTCAAATAAAGGTTCGTACTTCTCCTTTGGACAAGCACTTTTGAGTCTTGGAAAACACTTTTCCATTTACATTGGGATTTTGCAAACATTCAGAGTCAATAAAATGAGCCCTGCATGAATAACGAATACAAGCAGCTGCAAGTAAGCATGCTAAACTTGACATCCAAACAGTATTCTAACGTTAGCTCTGAGATACTGCTTGATTGCATACTGTAACTTAACTTAGTCTCCTCAATGTACTATGTTGCAGAGTTTACTTTAACTTTAATGCAGCAGTTTTGAACAAGCGCAGCATGGTCCGCGATGCTAAAAAGGATTTAATAGCAATTTAGCCCACTGTGTTCTATGCAGTGCTTCTATGTGGCAACAACAATCGTGAATATTTTGTTAAATGCCCATGCAGAGGAGGAGCGTCTATGAGGAGGAGCAGCGGGATCGTTACGAGAGAGAGCGGGCGGGGCGAGGAAAGGCTGTGTGAGTAACAAGTGCAGCTCAATGAAATTATTTTATCTTATCTTTAATAAGAAAACACTGAAGGTGTAAAATTAAAAATATTTAGCACACGTTATGCTTGATGAATCGACGCTCATATTTTGCGTCGACGTATTTTTTGCGACAACGTCATCGATTACGTTGACGCGTTGTCCCAGCCCTAGTGCCAACCCATGCCGACTGAAATGGAGTGTTTATGCTGTGCAGAGTGGGATAAAATACTGCCATCGATGGTGGGCAACGCTCCCGAAGAGGAGCGTGACCGCACTTGTGTCACTGCTACCAACGACTTCTCAGCAATGATCCATCCTGCAGTCCTCAGTTTTTTTTTCCACATTCCACACTCACACCACCAGTTCGTGTTTGCTCTCGTTCTCTCATCCGACTCGCCTTGACTAGTCGCAATGTCCTCTCTTCCCAGATCCAAAGCTTGCAACTCCTCTTCAGTGAACTCAGGTTCGAAAAGGTAGGGTCTTGAATCTTGGTCATCATCTTCGTCTATCGTGTAATCTTCCATATTCATCGCCATTAGAACTCTCACGGCTCGTGTCCATTATCGCGGCAAAGCCCACCGCGCCGCACATAGCCCATTGATTTCCTATGGAGAGCGGCAAGGCGTGGTTTATGCTTCCGCAATGCACCTTGGGAAGGCGGCGCGTCAAGAAGTTGGGCTCGGCTGAACTTTATGCAAATGAGAGCGGTTAACGCGAGGCGGTTAGCCAATGAAAGTACATCTTCGGTAAACAAGTTCTGTCCTTTGCTCTAGTCTTCCGGTCCGGAACAATAGCCTGCCAGAAAGATTTGTTCCGCCTGATAATCGTGTAGGTTTTATGAAAATATATTAAGCTATATAGTGGCGAAGAAGTTAAGTTTAGAACAAGTTCGCTACTGCACCCTATCAAAAAGACCTTGTTGGCGACTTGAACCAAGACAGAATGTGCTTTGGAGGAACATGTCAGTGATATTTGTGAGTGTTTCAATAAAATATGTTAACAGTAGTAGGCTACCTCCACTTTAGTAGCCTAGGTTAGCTGGCATTGTGTAATTACAAAAAATAAAACGTTACACCATACACTTTAGCCTATACACGCCCACAAGCGGCGACGGGCGGCGCCGCAATAATGGACACGAGCCGTTAGAGAAAGCCCACCTGTCAGTGTCAGCCTAGTAGCAGAGAACTTGGTAGTCACGCTGGTGTATTGCCCGGACGTTGAGGGTTTACAGATGCTGCGTGATGTCTTTGCGCCTGGCAGCGGTGCTTTGCCGGTGCTATGCCCGAAAATAGTTCCAAATCTAAATTGGTCTAGTAAATCCCTTTGTGTTAATTTGCATTGATATTTGTACTCAATGTGAATGTACAGGTTACAAGAAATAATTATAAAAAATCTTGAGTTATTTGATTCACTTTTGCAACGACATGCTAGCTGATATTGCCGGATTACAGCGACTACACTAAGCTAAAGCTAACCGGGTCGTTTCTAGATTAGGACAATGGCTGGGTCGGCTATAAAACGCTTTGGCTCACTCATCCAACTCTAGGGACTGCGGGGAGTGACTCAATTTCACCTAGGGGTGGCGTATTCCTTTAACTCCCTCTCGGGGATTGGGTGACCGCTGTTACGTCATCCGGAGAAATAATCTTTGGTCACCGCTATTGCCCGATTTCCGGCTCCCATTGACTTAAATTGAACACATATAAACAAAACAAAACGTCAATTATGTGCTCAAACTAACGCCGCTGACTTGCCAGCAACCATTCCATGTTGATAAGAAACTACATTTTCGTACAACATATGTACAGCAAAAATAACAAAATTTGGATCAAGCAACGTGGAGAAATCTCAGGAGGAAGAAAATTGGTGTTGCGTGACGGGGAGTGCTTTGCATTTCCCCTTGTCCATGAGTCACGTATAACAGGTTACTCTGGCGGCCGTTATCCCTTACTTGTCCGAGTAATTACAGTACATTCAAAAACATACCTTCATATTACATCACAATTTATAAATGAACAAATTTAAAAAGACAAACACAATATATTAGACGGATTACACAAATAATTAGTAAGAAAAACAAGATTTCTACCATAATTTCCTGTTAAATTAAATATTTGATGGCGCTATTGCACTGTACAGCCACCAGATGACGCCATTTCACTGCTAGGTTTTCCATTCAAAAAAGCCCCGAAGTGCAGTGAAATGCTGCCATCTAGTGGCCTGAAATATGTAATTTAGCCCATTACATTTCTTAGAAAAGAAGCGACCGTCGAACTTCCTTGTCAATTATTCGTGTAATCCAGTGGTCCTCAAACTTTTTTTTTCCGAGGGCCAGCTCACTATGCCTGGCTTTAAGGGCCAGAGACTTGAAGTATATCAGTAACAATAAATAGCTTAGTGCTGTGAACAGCAGCAATCTACCTTAGTTGAATATTCCATTACATTTAATCATAGGCTACTGCAATTTAATACCATTGTTAGCTGTGTTTATATTGCCATCATGCCATATCAGTGTAAAATGTAGCTCAAATGAAATATAAAAAATGTGTAAACTCTGAACTCTGTGTCTTCGCATACACAGCTTAAGTTGTGAACAAGCAATATCCTACAAATAATTTAATGTTCTCAAACTATGAGTTTTATGAAGTGCTGGCAAAAACATCTGAAATGACCACTTTCACTCACCCGATGAGAACTTTGTGAACAGTGAATTTGTACCATTTGAACAAGTGAATAAAAAATAGAAATAACTAGAAAATGTAATTTCGAGGAAATTACCAGTGCATGAAAGTATAAACATACTGTATATTAACATAAAATGCAAAACAAACTTTTATTTGGAAACAGTTAGCAGGAGTCATAGTTGATAACAACTGACAGTTAAAATGGCTGAACAGTTAAATAGTTGAGTAGTTTAAATAGTTATATTATTTAATAGTGAATTATTGTAGTGAGGACATTTATTTTGAAACAGTTGTGGGCAGAGGGAATAGTTGAACAGAATCTGTAGTCTTAAGAGAGCCAGATTGTATGCTTAAAGCCTGAGACAGAGTATATAGTTTAAAAGTTGAATGTAGATAGTGTAATGGATGTTGATAGACAGATTGTTTAATGGATGTAGATGGATGAGTGAATGGTTTGAAGAGGATGAATGGATAAAAAGTTGAATGGAATGTGCCGTATATCCTTGTAGAATGGAGAGACACAGAGCGAGTTGGCCTAGTTGAGCAGAAAGCAGTTGATACAGGTGCAATCCGTTTAACTGGCCCTTTGATGGATCCTAGTTGAGCAGCTGGAAGTTGATACAGGTGCAAATCAAGTTAATTAGCCGATTATGATATCATAGTGCCAATGCAAAGTCTATGGGGAAAAATAAGCTTGTTGTTGTGTGGTGGTTGTTGTTATTATTATTGTTGTTGTTGTTGTGTGGATGTTTGTAATTGTTGTTGTGTGGTGGTTTATTATTGTTGTTGTGTGGATGTTTGTAGTTGTTGTTGTATGTCTGTTGTGGATGTTTGTGTGAATGTTTGTTGTTGTTTTGGTTGTTATGTGGTGGCGCTTGTTGTTGTTGTGTGGTGGTGGTGGTTGTTGTTGTGGAATTGTTGTTGTTTTTGTTGTATGGTTGTTGTTGTGTGGCGGTAGTTGTTGTTATTGTGTGGTGGTTGTTTGTTGTTGTTGTGTGGTGGTTGTTTGTTATTGTTGTTGTGTGGTTGTTGTTGTTGTTGTTGTGGGATTGGTGTTGTTGTAATGCTGTTGTGTGGTGGTTGTTAATATTATTGTTGTTGTGTGGATGGTTTGTTGTTTTTGTTGTGCGGTGGTTGTTGTTGTGTGATGTTTGTTGTTGTTGTGTGGTGGTTAATCCTGTTTTCTAGTCCTATATTAAATCTGTCCCTTTACTTGTGTTTTACAGGGCCTTGCTCCTGACCTCAACAGAACACACACAAAAATAAGTGTTACTACATAAGCCATACTTATGTCAGCTTATCTGTGGTTTTCCTGACTGATGTTTGGAGAGCAAGGAATCCAATGTTTGACTGCTCTTCAGTTCCACCTTTAATCTGTGGGGAGAGGGCAGTGTGCAATAGAGTGGTGAAGTCCCGCCCCTTCTACTTCCGGTCCATGGGACCTATCTTTCAAAAAATTATGAACGGGAGTTAATGGAGAGATAACAATTTATTTTTTGGTCCAGTTTGAATTGTGCCACAAATTTCACATATGATGTGTGTGAATTTAAAAGATAATTTTTCACGTCAAGAAAGTACTGTTGTTCGATAGACTTCAAAAGTTATGTTGGTTTTGTGCGAATCCACTCAGTGGACTACATCTCTCATCTCGAACGATGTACGTCACCAACGTAATGAAACGATAAGAGCTGTTATGCTAGTTAACGGTTGCATCTTGCTGCCTGCTATGTCACTTAACAGTATGTAATGTACAGTCTATGGACGAATACAACTTACCTGATGTGTTTAATCCTCTGACTCATGGTATTTTCTTCGGCAAGGAAAGCCCAATTAAGACCAGTTGCTGGTATGCTTGTACAATCTAGTGTGGCTGTGAATGAGCTAACGTCACTAGCGCGACTGATGGGTTTGTAGTCGTTGGAATTACGATCTTTCACAATGTTGTAATTCAATAGTTACGAAACAAACTGCAAATGTCTTTACATGAAAAATTGTCTTTAAAATTGACAAACATCATATGGGTAATTCAAGGCACAAGTCAACCGGGACCAGAAAATAATTTCTTTTTCGCCATAGACTGCCGTTCAAATTTTTTTGAAAGATAGGTCCCATGGAGGCAAACGGAAGGGGCGGGACTTCAACACTCTTGTGTGTTGGAGAAGCTTCCTCATGAGACAATGTGCTGTGTATTGGGGCAGTGAACTGCAAGTATGTAGAGGAGGCTTACTGTACCAAGCAGAAAGGCTACAATCAAGGACATGGGTAGATAGATGGAGGAGAAAACAAAAATGATAAATAAAAAGTTCTATGGAGATGTGCAAAAGTTGGAGAAAGTCAGATATGTGTGTGTGTGTGTCAATTCAATTTCAATTTATTGTGCTTATATAGCGCCAAAACATTACACATGTATCATGGCGCTTTACAGAATGTAGGCAATCAGAGAAAAAGAAAAGAGGAAGAAAAGGAAGAAAGAAAGAAGGAAGGAAGGAAGGCCCATGGGTAACAGGGGCGAGGAAAAACTCCCTAGAATTGGAGATACATATACACTGTATCTCCAATTCTAGGGAGATACAGTGTATATGTATATCTGAGGATTAATCAGTCAATCAAAAATGTTAATAAACCTCAAACCTGAATATTTAAGAAAGGGAAAGGGAGAGTTTTGGCTTTCTCAGGAGAAAATATATGTGTGCAGAATTATTAGGCAACTATTGGTGTGCAGAATTATTATGCAACTAAATAAAAAACTAAAATGTTCCCACTCCACTTGTTTATTTTCATTTCCTAGAGTAAGAATAAAAAATAAACAACTCAAAATGTACAAATAAACACTTCATGAAATATTCAGTGACCAATATAGCCACCCTTCTTTTCAATAACTGTCATGAGCCTTCCATCCATGGAGTCTGTTAATTTCTTGATCTGTTGATGATGAACATTTTGTCCAGCAACAACCACAGCCTCCCAAATGCTGTTCAAAGGGGTGTATTGTCTTCCCTCACTGTAAATCTCACATTTAAGAAGGGTCCACAAGTTCTCAATGGGTTTAGGTCAGGTGAAGAAGGGGGCCATGTCATTATTCTGTCATCTTTAAAGCCTTTGCTGGCTAGCCATGTAGTGGAGTACTTGGATGCATGTGATGGAGCATTGTCCTGCATAAAAATCATGGCCTTCTTGAAGGATGTAGATTTTTCTGTACCACTGCTTGAAGAAAGTATCTTCTAAAAACTGGCAGTAGCTTTGGGAGTTGATTTTAAGTCCATCTTTAACCCGAAAAGGTCCAACTAGCTCATCCTTAACAATAGCAGCCCATACCAGTACCCCACCTCCACGTTGCTGGCGTCTGACTAAGTGGAGCTCTGTACCCATTAGTGATCCAGCCACGGGTCCATCCGTCTTGTCCGTCAAGAATCACTCTTATCTCATCTGTCTATAAAACCGTTGAAAAATCTGTCTTCAGATATTTCTTGGCCCAGTCTTGACGTTAAACTTATGAGTCTTAAGTGGTGGTCGTGTTTCAGCCTTCCTTACCTGGGCCATGTCTCTGAGCACTGAACACCTTGTACTTCTGGACACTCTAGGTAGGTTGCATTTCTGGAATAAGGCCGCACTGGATGTCAATGGGTTCCTGGTAACTTCATGTTTAATTATTCTCACGTCTCTAGCAGTTATTCTGCGCCTTTTTTTCTCCACATGTTTCTTGCAACCCTTTTGACTATTTGCAACAAAACGTTTGATTATTCGGTGATCACGCCTCAATATCTTTGCTTCTTCAAGAGTGCTGCATCCCTGTGAAAGGCATTTTAAGTTTTTTTGCTTTTCAGAGTCTGTTCAATCTCTTTTTTGGCCCATTTTGTCTGAGGTAAAGAAGCTGCCTAATAATTATGCACACCTTGATTGTAGGGTGTTGATCACTTTAGGCCACACCCTCCCTCATTACACAAATACACATCAACTGATGATGCATAAATCCAATTAGCAGTCAGGTTTATATAGGTTGGAGTTGGAAATATGCATAAAAATTATGATAAGGTAAAAATACTCACTTGCCTAATAATTGTGCACACGGTGTAGGAAGAAACCTCGAGCAGATCCACGACTCAAGGGCCTGGCCCATCTGCCTAGGGTCAATAAGGATAGTAAGGTCTATAAACAATGACAAATGCATATGACAGTCAGGTGTGGAGAGAAGGACATGGTGTTTAAAGCACCTGAGGTGAAGGTTACAGAAGGTGGGATGATTACGTGTCCGGTATGATAAAGCATAATCATGATTTAGTGAGAGAAAGTGCAATAGTCCGGCGTCGGAATTGTCCAGGAAAGAAAGTTGTGATGGGGCCAGTGGTGGGTCAGCAGACAGGCCAGAATCTGGGCAGAGTTGTCATAGGCAGGTGATGGGGCTGTACGGGCCAGGAATCCAGGTAGGGGGACAGTAATACAGCAGTCAAGGATGGGACTTCAGGTGGGATGGGTAAGAGGAGGGCCAGGCACACGGATGGTTGATGACTGGTGATGATATACCTCACAAGTGAGGTACAGTAAGGGAGAAGAAAGAGAAATGTAGAATGTGTTAGTATTACTTGAAATCAATGTGGTTAATGTCAAGAAGTGATCAGTAGTGCTATATATATTGTTACAGTAAATCATAGTGAGAATGGGCAAGAGAGGGAGAGTTGAGAGAAAGAGGGTAGGAGAGAGAGGAGAGGGGAGGGGGTTGTACGGCATGGCACATGAGAAGTCCATGACAGCACTATGCTATAGCAGCATAACTAAGGCATGGTGAGGGGTAGTCAACACCAGCGCAGGTATGGTCAATGACCACCATCTCACGCGCGACTGGGGTGCCAGTCACACGAGGACTCAGCAGGGTGGTCCATTCCAAAATCCCCGAGATGGGTGAAGTTCCACACCGCACCATACCTAACTATGGGAGGCAGTAAAGAGGTATGGTTTAAGTCTAGACTTAAAAATAGGGAGGGTGTCAGCTAATCGAATTGAGGAGGGTAGATTATTCCAGAGGAGCGGTGCGCGATAGCTAAAAGCTCTGCCACCTACTGTCGTTTTTGAGATTCTTGGAATTACAAGAAGGCCAGTATTCTGTGATCGTAACGGTCTGGGTGGGTTATATGAGACTAGGAGATCTTTAATATATTCTGGTGCCTGGCCATTAATGGCTTTGTAATGTTAGAAGTAATACTTTGAAGTCAATGCGACTTTTAACAGGCAGCCAATGTAGAGATGCCAGGATAGGGGAAATATGTTCATATTTTTTAGTTCTAGTGAGTGTGCGAGCAGCTGCATTTTGTATAAGCTGTAAGCTCTTTAGACAGGTGTTATTGCAGCCAGCATACAAAGCGTTGCAATAATCAATCCTTGAGGTTACAAAAGCATGGATTAATTTTTCAGTATCTGGTAAGGATAAGGACTTCCTTATCTTTGAAATGTTCCTTAAGTGATGGAATGAAGTTTTGGTAATCTGTTTTATGTGATTACTTAGTGATAGGTCTTGGTCAATTGTAACTCCTAAATTTGTAACACTTGTGGATAAGGATAGTCGAAGATCAGTAAATGTAGCCTGTGATGAGGATAGGATGTCCCTCATCTTTTTAGGACCTACAACCATGACTTCTGTTTTATCGGAGTTCAAAAGCAGGAAATTATTTGTCATCCATGTCTTTATATCTCTTATACATGTGTCAAGTTTGGCTAACAGAGTTAATTCGTCAGGTTTTACGGAGAGGTATAGTTGTGTATCGTGTGTGTGTTTTGACGTGTGAGGAAATAAGAAAATAAAGTAGGCCTAAATAAAAGTAAATAAAACTTTTACGTCAATATAAAAATATATACAAAATAAATCGCCTAAACGAAAAATAAATAAATTACTGTTTGTGTAGTGTTCAATGTTGATATCTTTCTTATTAGTCTTTATAAATAGGGGAAAGACCAAACAGGATACAACAAGCTAATCGAGGATTTGAAAGTGCTTTATCCACAATATTGGCCATGTGACGCGCTGTTTGGGGAGAGAGAAGTTGAGACGCTCTGCCAGCAGTTTTGCATCGATAGCCCGCAAATGTCATCAGGGCTTTCAGGGAATACCACCTCTACCATCTCCTCCCTACTCTTCATTTGCCTTGTCGGCCCGCCACTTGCCCGGTTCAACCCCTTTCCTTACGTGAGGTCATGGATTTCTAAAGGACATAGGTGTAGAGAAAGAAGCAGGGTAATGGAGGCCGGGGGTCTGGATGCTGTATGGGCCATTTTGGACGATACGATAGGAAGAAATTGCGCTTCCACGCTACTTTAGCGCCGAGGCTATTAGCCCCTTGTTGGACTGTTTTGTTGGTTCCCCTGTATCTCCTGTTTTCCCGGTCTGTGTGTGTGTGTGTGTGTGTGTGTGAGTGTTTGTGTCTCCCGCTCCCTCTCTGTGTCATATTATGTGTCAGTTCCAATGTGTTTTGATTGGGGGAGGTGTCCGGGGGGAATAGGGGTTCAGATAGGTATTCAGATGTGTCAATCAGAAATTACTAATCATTCCACGCTGTATCTAGTTGATTATTGATTACTGTGTGGTCATCATTGCAATATATAGCGGTTACATGCAGCTATTCCGACATGCCGCTACTTAGACATTGGCGTCTAATTGTCGAAGTGGCGGCATTAACATTAATTTTCAAGCGTCCCACTACTGCGACAATTTTTTTTCCCATTGTCGGAGTAGCGACACTTGACCTTTTTTAAAACGTCCTGCCATTCCGACATTCCGTAATCAGGATTTTTCAACGGAGTGGACTATTGCGAAGTAGGCCTAGGGTGGGCCTTTATTTTTTTATTCCAATATGGGCAGTATAGCCTAGGCCAATCCCAACTTTAAACAACACTCGATTTCTTCACAGCTCAGATGATTCATGACAAAAAACAATAAAAGGCTACATTGATAAATAACAGGGGCAACAGGATTGGATTCTATAATAGCCAATAACTTCAACCGAAAGGTGAGTCGCGTTTCAAGGAGTCCAAGAGTGCGCCTCACACACACCAGCTGTTGAACAGTGTATTTTTCGTGTTTAAGAGCTAAAAAAGTTGATTAGAGAGTCACATTTGAAATGTCGGGTAGCCTAAATTGTAGTCTATAGCGCGTGCATCTCAGAGGAAGAGATTTTGGAGAGAGAGAGGATTTAACCTAGGTGATGATTATTTGTGTCTGGTGGTAATTAGACTTGAGTATGGATACCTACGAATTGTTTTGAATAAAAAAAGATAAGACAACACATGAAATGTGACCCTGCAAGGCGAAACCAGTCGTTTTGGTAAAATTTACAAAATTAAGTTATTGTACTCACACGCACGGCCATAAACTAAACTTTCCAATAATATGCATATCAAGGGTATTGCAAATAGTATTGGATAGTCGCCGACCCTCATTAGATGTGGATATTTGGAGGTTAGGATAGCCTTCAAGAAACAAGGTTATCGCAGTTGCTGTGAGACATAGTGCCCTTCTCCAGTCTCTCTCAAAATCAAAACACACCCAATTCACACTTGGACTTTTCGATTATGTTTCTAAATGTTGGGACTGATGGACACTGAACTCTGGGGGTTATTTGAACGTTCGTTGAAGTGGTTTACTGTAAAAGGAGCGTTGGATGTCCCGCCTGTCTTTTCACAATTATAGGGCCATGATAATGCATGCGCTAGCCTAGAGCCGAGATAAAGAAGACTAAATAAATATGCAGACATGTTATGTGCAATTCAACAACTGCACACATGACATAAAAAAGATATATTCCTAGCCTACATTATTGTGTAGTAAATTGAGTTTATTCAACCTGCTGGCAAGACAAAAAAAAGCGTTGCACATGGCTTTATAATTGTCCTCTAAAATGCAATATAAGCAACTTGAATATATCACACATCCAGTTTGAACACCCTGATGGACACTGAACTCTGGGGGTTATTTGAACGTTCGCTGAAGTGGTTTAGGCTACTGGAGCGTAAGAATTCTAACTTGACTCTCGCTAGCCGAAATGAAATTCATCTGGCGAGAGTCAGGTTGTAAGAATTCCGCCCATCTTTGCGCAATTGGCCATTGATTGACGGCCATTAATTAATTAATATAGGTGGCCTGCACGCACAGAGTTTGTTTGATGCATGGAGTTTCTGACCGTTTTCCCCTGAGAGCTTAGAGAATAAAATGAGGAGAGCTACCTGTGTTTTACATAATGTGTAACATTTATTGACATGGCCAGTTCAAAATCAGCTGAGGTTTTGACTGAAATGTGTGCCGATATCAATTATTGGGAAAAACATTGTTTGGAGTGGATGGCAGGTGAATTGTTGATGTAGCTGCAGGTGCAGATGACATGACTAGCTCATCCATGCATCTAGGATGTTGGAATTTGATTGGATAGGCCTACAGGAACTGCAGAGATAAACTGAAAATGAGGATTGGTAATGTCGGAATAGCGGTACTAAAAAAAAGTAGGGGCGTGTCTAAATAGAGGCTAAAAAAAAGTAGGGGCATGTCTAAATAGAGGCATGTCGTAATAACGGTATGTCGTAATAGAGGGTTGTCGTAATAACGGGATGTCGTAATAAAGAGTGAACCCCATATATAGCATACTATAGCCTATATGTTTTTATTTCGGCCTATGCGTAGAGTGTTTGTCTAGTTTTTTTCGATAATTTGATAATGGATAATTGCTGTTTTTTTTTTTTACATTTTACACATGCAGTGCAGTGTGTTGCAAGTTCTGAAACATTGCCCTGGTGTACACACCGCGTTGTTTAGTTTTTTTAGTCAGAGCTATGTAGGCTACGCAGGTTTTTTTGTTGTTGGTCCGTAACCTCAAATCCCCGTTTTGAGTCGCTGGATCTACCCCGCCTTTGCGCTCCGGCACCTCCCATTTTACAAATTAAGCACTGAGTACTCCGTCTGGAATCACTCTCGTTCACTTCATTTACTTCGGCAAGTTGTCTCTGAATCAACCAGCGAACAGAGGGCGTTCCTGAGAGCGATTACGTTTAAATTGCAAGCCTATCGTTATCATTGTGTCCCCCGTGGGTAACATACGTCATTACCAAACGTCAACAACGCCAACAACCAAGAAATAAACGTTTGCCAATGGATGCAAAGTCAGAGAGTCTGGTATCCAGGCTAGACTAACCTCACCTGGAGCAACAAAGCAGCCAGTATGTAAAGAAGGCTCACTAATGGCACTATTTGAGGAGGCTGAAGCCTGCTGGCCATGATGCCTCAGCCCTCTTCAAGTCCTTTTCATCAGTTATGAAGGAGCTTTCAAAGTGAGAAATGAGCATGAACTCATTTTTGTTTTGATTTATGATATCTGCAAGTGAGATTTTTGAGGTTTGAATAATTGTAATTACGATATCTACATGTGAGATTACAACAATAATGATGAATGTAGTTATACAAACTGAAATGACTTAAGTAACTATTTTCCAATTGTCCTCCTCTGTTTATGGTAGACCAAAACTATGTGCACAAAAGTTTGCAGGAAGGTGGGACATGTTAAATTTTATTTTTTTTGTTCATAATTAAAGGTTTGAGAAGAAAAAGGACCACAACTTGAAAACAACACAACTTGCATTGTTTAAACACTTTAATCTCTGTGTCAAAATAGGGACAACACAGTTTGTGTTGTTTCCAGCACATTTGTTTTAAGAGTATACTTGATTTTGTTCCCATCTATCAACATCTTATCATGTATCAATATGTTGACAATAAAGCATCTTTGATTTTGAAAAAGTCTCACTGATTTCCTTCTAGTGTTAATTTCGTCAGACGAGACAAGAGGAAATATGTTCGTCAACAACCTTTTTTTTCATGACTAAGACGAGACGATGACGAGACGGCAGTAATGTCCTGAAACACTGACTAAGACTATCTTAAGATGCATTATTGTTGACGAAAAAAGACGAGACTAAAATGTTTTGCATGAAATAAAAACTAAGATAAAATCTCTCTTCATTTTCGTCTACAAAATGAGAAGACAGAATATCTAGCTGTTACGTTTTTCAAAATATTCGAATGAGTTCATACGCAACAGCTTTCCTGTAGGCTAGTCTACGTGCTGTTGCTGAAACCCTGTGGCTGCAACACGAAACTACATGGAACAAGAACACTGGAGATTTCTGCTAGAGTTAGCAAGCTAACTACCTAAGCTTTATGCCACAATGCTACATACCCAGAAGTTGAAGCTTCTCTCATAAATATTAACATCCCCCAGAATGTCCATACGAAAATGTTCATCATGTAATGTCAACTATTTAACTAGTTAGACTGATGATGCAAAGTTTGCTAGCAAGTAAGCTAATATGGAAAGTTAAGCTAGCAAGTTAGCTATGGCTAAGATGGAGAGTCTGTTTGGGGAATGTGTTGTGTTTAAGATATCGCCATCTAGCGGCCAGTAAAACATTAATACTTTGGTCTCGACAGTGTTTCTCAAACTTTTTCAGTTTCAGGACCACTTAACTAATCCTAGCTAAAAAGAAAAAAGATTATACCTACTTCAACAGTAGCCTATAATTAGTCTACACTATAGGCCTACTCACTGAACCACCTTGCTTATTGTCTTTGCACTTTGCTTATTGTGTGTGGATTCATACTGTATGATTTAAACTGGCATATCTTACATAGACAGTGTTGCAGAACTGTTTTTACACACAAGTTGGTTCAATATTGCAAACAACTCATCTATATTATATTTTACCACGCCTGCTCAAGGACCACTTGGGATAGCTTTATGGACCACCAGTGATTCGGACCACACTTTGAGAAACACTGGTCTCACGAATATGACAGTGGTCCAGTCAAATCTTTTACTGTCTATGGTCAAATCCCAGCCGAGCTATAACTGAAGCTCGACTTACCTGTGCATGTAAACATACTGACTGACAAAAAATCAGAATGAGTAATTATAACAGACGAGTAGCCCTGTGGACACACAATATTGTTGGAAAATTGAGATGTGTGAAACACTATTTGACTCAAATGGTAATCAGAGATAATTTGTTATAAAAAAAAAAGACTAAAATGTACTGACTAAGACTAAGATACCTTTAGTTTTCTTTTGACTAAAACTAGACTAAAATGACGAGACTTTTAGTCGACTAAAACTTGACTAACAAAAATGATATTTGAATGACTAAATATGACAAAGACTAAAAAGGACATTTCGTCACAAGACTAAGACTAGGACTAAATTAAAAATAGGTGACAAAATTAACACTATTTCCTTCTATGTTCTTGGGTCTGTATTATCTTTATTATCTGACCACTGACCTAACTGACTAACTGACTACACTCTGACTATATGGTCAGCACAAGGCCTTAATTAACCTTAGGTAAGTCTGTTTTCATCCAATGTATTATTATATGTGCAGTTATGAAATAACAGATATTGATAAACAAAAGTTCTTAAATCACAAATGTGCTGATAAAGCCAATTTCGGTTGCTATGGTGGTTGTATGGTGGATTTTCATGATTTAAAGGGATGTAATCATGGGTTTTCATGTTTTAGAAGAATGTACAGTAGTCATGAGTGTCAGAAGTTTTTATGTCACTGCATTTGCTGTGAGCAGAGTGAGATCATTGTATCCTGTGTAGGCCAGACCAACTATCAGAGGAGTGGGGTGAGTGGAAAAGTACTGGGGGTACCAGGATGAGAGCATCTCCTTACATGGTCAAGGGAAGGGGGGTGTTATCCAGCTGGTGAGCACCGGACAGGACAGGGAGTAGGAGGCCGCTGTGTCTTATGATTTAGGGCCTGTTCAGCTAGGAAGAGAATTAGATAAGAAGGCCCTATTTCCCCAAACTGGAAAGAACTAGAAAACCACATTTTACATATGTCCTATGCATTAGACAGGTTTGCATATAGTTTTATGCATGGTGGGAAGATGGTTTCCACCAATGTAAGTGACCCTGCTTAATGCTGATTGGTGAAAGGATGACGTGAGAGGGTGGCACTTCTTGAGGGCCAAGGGGTATAAAATATAGTGTATAGCCCTCCGTAGGCAGATTTCGTCGGGGGCCCCAGCTGATGACATCTCCTCCCTATTGCTTTGATGGTTGGTCTGGACTTTGGTTAGGCTGTACTATCATTGCAATATGGAGAATAAAGATCAACAGTCTTCAGAAAGTCTTCTGTCTACATTGTCTCCTTCGGACGCCTTGTTCCAGAGTGCTAAATTACTAAAAATAGTCAAGTGGTAATTGTTAATTGGAAAATTGGATTCGGAAGTGGACTTTTTCCACGACAGTTGCTAGTTTGACGTTATGGTGGTGGTTGTTAGGTTGTTGGTAGGTTAATGAAGATGTTTGCTAGGTTGTTGCTATGCTAAACATAGTGGTTGCTATGTTGCTAGGTTATTGCTAGGGTAACTGAGAAGGTTGCTAGGGAGTTGCTATGTTGGCATTGTAGTGGCGGTTGCTAGGTTGTTGCTAGGGTAACTGAGAAGGTTGCTATGGTGTTGCTAGGGTAGCTATGGTGGTTGTTATGCTAAATAAAGTGGTTGCTATGCTGGTTGCTAGGGCAGTTGGTTGACAATATCAAAGTGGTTGTTAGGTTGTTGCTAGGGTAATTGAGATGGTTGTTACCGTAAAACTTCAAATAATCGCCGAGTCCCAAAGAGACGCCTGTCTCTTTTAAACGCTTGGCGTGGCTACAGGTTTGGGTTAAAGGCCGGTCTCCAGTAGAGGCCTGGTCTGTTTTATAGTTTCGGGTTGTATTTAATCTTCTAAAACCAGTCAGATCGTCTGTTTAAAGCCCAATTCACACCTAAGATTCACAATGACACAAAACCGTTACAGAAAGGAGTGTGAATTAGATGTTGCACGTCGTTTCAAGCCGTTGCAAAGCATTCACCATGTCTGGTCACAGTTGCAAGGTTTTAGAATGTTGCATCAAGTTGTTGCTCATCTCGTCGCAAATCTTGGGTGTGATTTGGGCTTAAGTATGGCGCAGACTGCGCACATTATGATTAGATGGCATTGAAAGACTGCGGTGGGGAAAAGAGTTAGAGTTCCAAATTGTATAACTTTTTTTTCAATATGAACTATGCCTATATGTCCGACTTCGTCATCGTTCAATTCATCCCTTGTGTTTAAAATTTGCGGATAGGCCGATGGTAAGCTTGTTTTTATGCTGGCAACAAAACCAGAACGGTTCGCGAACGTTATTCTTTATTATTGTAAATGCCATGGCGATAAAGAGAAAGAAAGAAGTCAGAAAAGGAATTTACCTTAGACTAGGCTATATCAGAGCCCGTCTACGGACATTCTCTGGCTATACAGGTATACTGAAATAGGTTAATGATGTAAAGTCAAGTGCGACTTCTATGGCACAGTTTTTATTGATGAGTCGGAGTGGCAAGTGATGCGCATAGTTGCAGTGGAATGTGGCTGCCCAGGGCATTATAAAACTTCTCACTCTTAGACCTACTCATACACGGCGCTGAAATGGCGTATTTAGCTGTCTAAATTCGAATCATATGTTGGGGGAGAAATCGTCGGACTTCCATGATTATTTTGTTATTCAGCACCCCATGGTCAAAAATATGTTCCCATGCCCCTGGAAATAGGCTAGGCTATGATTTGAATGTAGACAAATTTGGCAAATACAAAACGGGAGAAACGATATGGTTCATGCTCTCTCATGCTGCTTCATTCGTGCTGAAAAGGAGGGAGAATGAAACATTAAGCACGTTCCACTTTTGCACAAATAATTCCTGAACGGTTTTGGTCAGAGCTGACAATGCAACTGTATTTGACAAAGGACCGATATAGGCTATTTGCTAGTAGGGACAAAATATGAGCTTTCAGTGTGATACAATCTCTTTGTAAATTAAGTTTAATTAAAACGTGTTTCATCTGTTCTGGCTATCCCCACTATTTGGATCTTACTGTATCTCCCTCAACGATGAACAACATCTCAACACTAAATGAATGATGATCCGTAATTGTCATCAGATAACCTAGTCATATAGGTAGACATTCAGTGTGTTTGAAATAATTAATTCTATAATATTTTCCATCTTTGCAGAGGAAAAGTTTTGTGTAAAGGGAATTAAAGGCCTGTCTCATATAGACGCCTGTCTCTAATACTAGCCGGTACAGTTTGGCGATTTGGGAAAATAAAAGCCTGGGCTATTATTTAGAGCAGGGGTCCCCAACCTTTTATGTACCATGGACCGGTTTGATTCCTATTTTTTTTTCACGGACCGGAGGGGGTGGGGGGGGGGGGTCGGGGTTCCATGTTCCATATGTGTAGTGCATGCATTACTTGAAAAGAACTAGCTCCAGTTATGTATGAACAGTGAAGGTAACGATCTCTTGTGAAAAACGTGAACTTGAAGAAGTGAAAATTGAACAATATGAACTATGAATATTGAACAACTTGAAGCTAAAGTGTGAACATGCTTAACAAAATATGGGAACTAAGTGTGCATTACGAATATAATCAGTGTGCGCCTTGCTTGTTTCCCTGCAACAAGAAGCTTCCATCTGGGGGTGATGGAAGACAGTGACACCCTCAGTGTGTTTGAAACGTCCAGTCGATTGCGCAATTTGGTCTTAGTTGCAGTCATTGCCGAAAACCCGGCCTCGCATAGATACGTGGTGGGAAACGTTTTCAGCGCTTTTACGGCTATCTCGGGATATTCTGCTTTGGTTTTGATCCAAAAACCGGCCAGAGAGGTTTCCTTATACACACTCTTAAGACCACCGTCATTTGCAATTTCGATCAACTGCTCTTCCTCCTGCGCTGACAAGTTAGGACTATTCGGGATATTGACAAATGGGTTGCGGACCCACTCATTGGTTTGCCGTGGATCTTTGGAGGATGGGAAGTAACGCTCAAACTCATTTGAAAGCGCAACAAGGTGATCGCGCACCAGCTGCGAGAGAAAGGGCCCTGCCTCAGTCTCTCCCAAAACCCCCACTACTGTTTGGAACATATCAAATACACCCTGGTCCACTCGTTGTCCCCACAAATCAAGCTTGCTTTAAATGCAGCGACTTTATCTGCCAGTTTAAAGACAGTCGTCATTCTCCCCTGGAGTGACAGGTTGAGGTCATTAAGCAACCCGAATATGTCACACAGGTAAGCGAGTTTTGACACCCAGTCCTCATCACTAAAATGTGCAGCTAACGGTGACTTTTTTTTTCTGTAAGAAATCTCTGCAGCGGCTCTCGCAACTCAAACACTCTGGCCAGTGACCTGCTAAAGATGCTTGTTTTTTGTTGCTCATTCTAGCAGTTTAGCTAACCGTGTGACACTACCGTTAAGCCAAGAACTGATCAAGTGAAGTGAGCTGACCTGAGGCTGCGCAGCGCTGAAGGCAATATGTAAAAGTGTTGAAGGCGGGACAGACAGACGTAAGAAAATAGACCTTGCAAAATGCAAACATGCGTGCAATCAAACAACTACATATAGACCTATGCCATGTAAAAACGTGACATTATTGCGAATTAAATTTAGTTTAGTTTAGTTATGCATTTTTTTTAAACTCATGTCGTAGGCTACGGCCCGGTTAGGAATGTCCTGCGGCCCGGTCGGGCCGTGGCCCGGTGGTTGGGGACCGCTGATTTAGAGTTTTACGGTAGGTCAATATGGTGGTTGCTATGGTAGTGGTTGCTAGGGTTGTTTTTAGGTTGTTGCTAGGTTGGCTATGCTGGTTGCTAGGGTAATCATGTTGGTTTCTATAGTGGTTGCTAGGTTGACATGATGGTGGTGGTTGTTGGTAGGGTAATTGAGATGGTTGCTGGGTTGTTGCTATGGTACATATGTTGGTTGCTGTGCTGAAAAAAGCCTACAGTATAACCTCTAGATCTCAGTTAATATGAATTCAGACATGTCCCACCTTCCTACTTATTTTGGTGCATCATATGGCCTACATAGGCCCATATTGTAGATTGAGAAACCAACTGTACAGCTGATACATTTTGGCCTACACTATTGGGGGACAGCTGATTTAACCACTTAAACCATATATTATAGCCTGTAGATGTCGAATTGATATGAATAAAACATGTTCCACCTTCCTACTTATTTTGGTGCATCATATGGCCTACATAGGCCCATATTGTAGATTGAGAAACCAACTGTACAGCTGATACATTTTGGCCTACACTATTGGGGGACAGCTGATTTAACCACTTAAACCATATATTTTCTGAAAGCCTATAGCCTGTAGATGTCAATTGATATGAATAAAAACATGTTCCACCTTCCTACTTACTTTTGTGCATCATATGGCCTACATAGGCCCATATTGTAGATTGAGAAACCAACTGTACAGCTGATACATTTTGGCCTACACTATTGGGGACCGCTGATTTAGAGTTTTACGGTAGGTCAATATGGTGGTTGCTATGGTAGTGGTTGCTAGGGTTGTTTTAGGTTGTTGCTAGGTTGGCTATGCTGGTTGCTAGGGTAATCATGTTGGTTTCTATAGTGGTTGCTAGGTTGACATGATGGTGGTGGTTGTTGGTAGGGTATATTTTCTGAAAGCCTATAGCCTGTAGATGTCAATTGATATGAATAAAAACATGTTCCACCTTCCTACTTACTTTTGTGCATCATATAGGCTTAAGCAATACTGCTATTTTTGCTCTTAGACTAAAAAAAATCCAGGAAAACTACAAAACTCTCATCACCACCCTGATGGGCACATAAAAATGCTTTGTCATCTCTGGGCCTCTCCCTACCTACAGAAAAGGTGCTGAGAGATGGTCCAGATTGTTCGATCTCCATACCTGGCTGAAACGCTACTGCACCTCCCTAGGCATCCCCTTTACATTAATACACAGGATTAGATGTTAAAATCCCTTGTGCCAAAATCCAAAGGAAAAACACATTCAGAAGCCCCTGCTCAAGTTTAACTTTAAAAAGCACACTACCCACAAATCCGCCAACAAATGGTCACAAACACAATACAAATGGCCCATCCAACAGCAGTATATAGTATGCGGCATGTCATTGGGGTTATCAAGTGGGCCCCCTCATTCACCGATGTTTCGTTAAGTTAGGCCCACGACACCTCATGAAGGCTTAACAGTGAAACCAGCGTCCTGGAGACAGTCCCCTCCATGCTGCCACCATATTACCACATTGAAATATCCAATACCCAAAATACTCTTAACCAGCCCAGGCATGGTCAAGGTTGGCTAGGTTGGTCCGTCCCGTTGATACGGACTGAACCATAGCCATAAAAACGCTAGCCAACCAACCATCAACCTAGGCACAGCCCATCACAAACACAAAACAAATTAGCCAGTTAGCTTATGCCCCATGCTGCCACTACATTACCACAACATCCAAATACCCTTAACCAACCTAGGCATGGTCTAAGTTGGCTAGGTTGGTTCGTCCCGTCCCGTTGATGCGGACTGAACCATAAACCATAAAAAACCTTAGCCAAGTACCATCAACCTAGGCACAGTCCATCACAAACACAAAACAAGTGAGCCAGTTAGCTTACCTTAGCTTGCGCCCCAGGAAGGGTAACTTCTCCTTACCCACAACCATTCGCTTGCCCGTTCTGCTGCTAAAGACATGTTACTAACCACCTGCCTTAGACTTTGAACACAAATGCCTAATTCAGACAGCAAGCCAATAGCAGATCTGGCCACAAACCCACGTGCACCGATTTCAATAGGCCTTCATCGTGCACTCCAAACTCGCTTGGCTGCCTCCTCTGCTATTTCAGTTTATTTAGCTCTCTTCAGCTCATTGGCCTCTTCCACTCTGTCTTCCCAAGGAACAGTGAGTTCAATGAAGTAATGGGTGAGAGTAGGCTACCACACCATAGGCCTAGCGTTCTTACGCATTCAGTGTGGGGTCCTAAACAAGCTGAGAATTTAGCGGTGTTACGTCTGCCTGTCACAGACATGAGGAGTTCTTTGAAGCTTGGGGTAAGGAAAATAGCAATGAATCCAGCAAAAAAACAAAAGATGCATCACATCTTTTTTTCAGAAGGCAAACATAGTAAGTTGACATACTTTTACGAAATTACGATGTATTGCGACATCATGCAAGTCAAATTTGTAGTTTCTTATGTCTCATTCCATCGAACTACAGATCCGCTACCCGATCTGGCAAACTTACATAGTGCGGTTATAGCCGATAGAGGGCCATGAAGCCCGATGCAGAAGTGCCGTTCACCCTGTTACGAGTTGATGAACCACGGAAACAATTTTGGAAACATTATTTTAAGGTACAAAAAACTCTTTGGTGTTGCTTTAACTTTCACGAGTTGAGTCATACCTCTCCCGTGTCAGTACGTGCACTCAAACGCTCTGGTGCGCGGCGTGAATGTGTTAGCATGTTGCTATGCTAGCGGGCTTTGACGTAGCCAGCCGTAGAAGTAATCAAAAACATCCACGTTTTCCTGACTTAAATACAGTTGCACGAGTAGTTGATAGAAATGTTTACGACCACACAACATGAAACGTGGCGATTTTCCAAGCGAATAAACAGGAGAACTACAATGTATGGCGCAATAGCACTTGGGAGTACTTCGACCTAGCAATATTGTTAACACCTAATTGTAGATCCTAGTTTAGAATCCATGCTTGATCGACCCATCAGCCTCCCCCTCCCCTCTGAGCGAGAGAGAGGCACACACACTAGAGATGCGCTGATGGGCTATTATTTCAACCATAACTGCATAGCAAAACTTATCTTCCATCAGCCATCCATCAGCATCAAAGTTTTTTGACCAATTTTCAAAACCGCACCCGCCCATCATCCGCTGGTTGTTTTAATGTAGGCCTGGGCTATATGGGTGATGCAGCGCTGCTGACGTGAGGCTAGAAAGCCCTTGCCTGTTCTAGAAAGACTGATCCAATGCAGCAAATATATTAAAAGGCTAAAGTCATACATCGGCTATGTTGTAGCCTATCCCCAGAATATCAGCAGCAAACTCAGTCTCTGTCTCACAAAACAGTCTCTAAATAAAACGCACATCGGCCTGTTGCCTATTCTGCCATGACAATATATATATATATATATATGACTCAACTCGTGAAAGTTAAGGTAAGAACATATATTACTACTGACATTGGGTGGCGTGTTCCTTTAATATAGGCCTTACTGGCAAATTTAAAATATGATGGCCGAAAGTGGGCCAGAGGTGGCGATCCAATTACTGGAAACCTGATCTCACTATGTCAAAGTCAAAGTCAGCTTTATTGTCAATTTCTTCACATGTTCCAGACATACAAAGAGATCGAAATTACGTTTCTCACTATCCCACGGTGAAGACAAGACATATTTTACCAATTTAAGTCCACAGACAAACATAACATTCAAGTAAACAAAATGGGTTTGTGGGTTTGTGTTCACAATTTGGTCCCCCTCACTTTCAAAATATCTCCTGCGCCCCTGCCTGGCTGACTTCAGACAGCGAAGCTGTTCTTGTTGAAACCTGTCTCCCAAATTATTATTTCTTCCACTCAACTAGACAGGGTAATCAAGGGGGTGGAATTGCCGCCATTCTCTCAAACAAATATAGCTGCACTAGACTCAACTTTGGGGAATTCGCTTGCTTTGAATATATTGCCCTCACTCTGAAGGCTGACCCAGCTATACTCCTATTGACCTTATACCACCCTCCTAAACTATGGACTGGCTTTCTCGACCAGTTTTCTGAACTTACGTCGCTCATCATCACTAGCTATGATCGGATATGATCGGTAAATGGCGACTTTAATATTCATGTCAATAAGACAACTGATGCTAAAGCAAGTAAGTTCCTTAATGTTTTGGACAGTTTAGAGCTAAAGCAGCATGTTACAGGGCCCACCCACAACCTTGGCAACATCCCGAAATTACAATCAAATCGCGACTCTTGGACATTAAAGCAGAACAGCAGTTCATAGCTCTTACAGACTCCATAAATTCAGATATTTTAAATCATCCTATTGATCAAATGGTAGAGGCTCTCAATCGTGAACTAGGTGTCCTGCTTGACAGAGTGGCACCCTTAAAGACTAAAAAAAGGCCCTATAGCAAACTGACTCTTTCGATGAACGAAAATATCCATGACCTAAAAAGATCCTGTAGAAAAGCTGAGAGAACATGGAGAAAAACTAAGTTACAGGTTCACCGTGCCAAAAAATAGCAAATTAAAATAGAGCTATTCGAAATGAGAGAAGGAACCACTTCTCTAAGGTAATTGCTGAAAATAGGGGAAACTCAGGGTGTTGTTCTCCACCATTGATAGGCTACTGCATCAAACACCTTTTGATACACTCAGTCAAGCATCCTCTCTAAGATGCAAAGAATTTGCAGACTTCTTCAAAAACAAAGTAATTTCTATAAGGGAGGCTACTGGTAACATAGGCAATATGTTTGGTAGGCCCCCCAAAATTAAGATTTTTTAGCACTATTACTCAATCTGAGCTTAGTAAAATTATAACTCAAACCATACTGTATACTCCCTATACTGTATATGCTTCCGTTAGGAAACATCATAAGTCAGGATAATGTAAACTTCCACAGCTATGCAGATGATACCCAATTGTATATTTCTGTGGAGCCAACTAACCCAGATATGGCCTTTGCCCCCTCACTGCATGCCTAACCTCCATTAATCAGTGGATGAACAATTTTTTTTTTTAAACTAAATGATGACAAAACAGGGTTACTTTTGGGTGGACCAAAACCAAAGCGAGACATTTTTCTTAGTAATCTGGGGAACTTGGCACACCAGGTCAAACCAAAAGTAACAAGCCTTGGTGTCATCTTATGGTGGCCTTACATTGTACGATTTTGATCTGTTTTCACAGTCGGCGACTAAATTTCCAAAGTCGGACAGAAATCATGGGAGTTGTGCTGGAATCGCAGCGCGCTCCCGTCAACTAGATCGTGAAGTGTAAGGTGCCAATCTTTAAGTCAGTGAGTCAGTCCTTTTCTAGTTTTGCCGTTACGACAATATCAAACATGCTGGCCATTCCTACATTTGCCTGTATCACGCTAGTCGATACATGTTTACATGTTTGATATCGCAAGTCTTTCTAGTCGTGGCTCATGCAAATAGTGACCTCTCTCCAACACCAAACAGGAAGGGGCAAAGTAGGCGACTGCTGTAGCCTATAATTATTTGTTATTCTTATAATATTTGTAATTTCTTATACATATTTAGTCGGCTCTTCCACGCGACAGAACAACTCCATATTGGTTGGAGATGTCACGCATGAAACAATGCTGCAGAAACACGAAAATATGACTCTGAGTTTAGTAGGCTATCATTTCAGTTCCTGTTGAAATCTATTGCACGATGGGTAATAATTTAAAGGAATCTAGTTGCAGTCTTGTAAATAGTGACCCTGCAAGATCCCTAGTCATTGCAAAATCATAGTCTGTGACTTAAAACTCTATTACTTGTCTTTAGATGTGAGAGGGTCTGAGACTGTAGTCTTTCAAAAATCTTTTCCAAATCTTTCCAAAGTCTGTCAGTGTAAGGAGGGCTTTAGATGCAGAGCTAAGTTTTAAGCCCCGTATCAGTTACTCAGACAGCCTATTTCCACCTGAGAAACATTGCCAAAGTGCGGCACTTTTTTACGGAGCCCCGGATATGTCATGGGGAAAAAAAATAATAAGTTGTGGCCATGAAATAGCAATTCGTTCCCACAAAATAATAAGTTGTGGCCACAAAATAGCAATTCGTTCCCACAAAGTACTAATTTGTGGCAGGGCTTGAAAACGAAATTATTTTTCAAACGTTCCGTTCCGAACGGTTCAGATAGGCCTATGTTTAACGTTTTCGTTCTTGCATGCGTTCCGCCACCAACATATCGGTCCTGAACCGGTTCGGAACGCAAAATATCGTTCGTTCTTAAAGTTCCGGTAGTGTTTGGCGGCCCTATCAAGTCTATTTTTGTGGACTTTACCTTAGAATAGACGTACTCATTATTTCCCCTTGATTTAGCCTATACCGTAGCTATGCCCAAAAATAATAAATCACAGGCGGCATCCAAAAACATTCAGATGGGCTATCCATCCCATAGCCTACAGACTTACTGTAGGCCTAACCTATGCCTATAAATAATTTCTTATCAAAAATATTTCTGGATACGTGCTAAACTCCTTACCTGGTTGTAGCCTAAGTTTTATCCATATGGAGATCTTCAAAGGCTTGCGCTATAATAAAAATACTGACAAGGCCTATCTCAAATTTCCCGTTTAACTCTTCTACATAGAATAGGCTATAATTACGCAAACATTTCAAATCCCGACTTTAAAACGACAAGGCGTGGACAGGCAAAATAGGCTATTACGCATAGGCTACAAACAATTTCCAAATCAGTTTCAGTAGCCTACGCTACGAGCTGGCCTAAGATCCGAAGTGGCAGACGGATAGGTTACATTACAACAGCAAGACAAAATATACACATTTGGACCAAAGGTCCATTTATTCGTTTTTTTTTTTTTTTTTTCCAAACTGCAGAAATCAAATTATTAGGCTGTTCACCTACAATCAAACGAGTAGATAACTTAGGATATGCTTTTGTGAAATTTTATAAAAAATATATAGAGAACGAAAAAAAAAAACGTTATTAACCGGTTTTGTGGATTTCAGAATAACGTTTCTGTTCCGGAACAGTTGAAGACCATTTAGTTTTCGTTTCCGTTTCCGCTCCTCGTAAAATTCCGTAAAATTCCATTTGTTTTCGGTTTTCGTTTTCGTTCCTTGAACCGGTTCGGAGCCCTGATTTGTGGCCACGAAATATTAATTCGTTCCCACGAAATAGTACCCTAATTTGTGGCCACGAAATAGGTAGGCCCAGAGCCATAGGGAGGGAAAGTGAAAACCAGCGCCCCAAGTGGTTGCGTTCCTATCGAAGAGCAGCTCCAATGTTAAGTCCCATAGACCTATTTTAAAAAAAATATTGTGAAGCCAAATCAGCGATGTTATCCACCAAAAATATGTTTCAGTGACTATACAGTAATAATATTCTAACTGTGAAAATATCAGACCCTATTTTGCCTTATTTAAGAAAATCGAAATTGCTCCTTTTGTTTCATAAACGAACTACAAAAGAAGTCACGTGACTTTACCCTTCAACGTTACTCACGGTAGCATGGTTTGTTTATTAGCCTGGTTAGCATTGACACTTAACACTTACAGCTAGCTCTTCATGTGAGTAGAAGCACAACACCAGTTATCCTGACATAAAGGTTATCACCACGCGGTTTACATCACGTTCCGTTATTGCAAAAATATGTTAAGCCAGTTAAGCAAATTGCGTATTGATCAGTTAGAGATTAAGCGCCCAAACATGTGACGTCACATGCAGCTGTAGTTCCATATCACCATGTTACGACAAAAACTCAAAACAATTAAACTGATCCTAAAAATAAGGTATGACCACTTGAAGCAATAGAGGTGACCCCAGTGCCTAACATATGGAAGGCATTAAATTAAGATCCCGATGTGCACCGAGATATATTTTTTCTAAAAAAAAAAAAATCCCATCCACTCCGCTACTCTAGGAACGCAACCACTAGATGGCGATGAGATTACTTTCCCTCCCTATTGACCCCTTGCAAGTGACGTCACGTTTTGTTCGCGCCACAGCAAAATAGCCTTGTGGACGGCAAGAACACGAATCAAATCAATGGGTTGTAATGGGACATATCGCACAGCTAGGAGATTATAGTGAGATTTAACTGTAGTAATGCCCTTCCACGACTGTTGGCTTATTGTTTGGAATACAACATCCCATATTCTTGCATAGATATATTTTGGTTTGTTTTCTTTGTGTTTCGGGAGTATTTCAACCACAATTGCATGCTTATCTCCTCAGTGTATGAAGCACAGCAGCGGTTGCTATAGCAACCATAGACTCTGAACAGGACGGCAGATAGCACTTAGGCAAAGTCTTTGGCAAGATCTGAATGTAAACAGATAATACCGTTCAAGTTTTTTTATTTCCTATTTCTTTCAATTCTTTAACTTAAGACATGTAGGCCTAAGAAGTAAGTTTATTCGCTGGGCAACGTACAAACTGACGAGTTACATTAGCCCTAGCACTATGAGCTACGATAAACGTTAGCTAGAATAGCTAGCTTCTAAGTCAAGTCAAGTCAAGTCAGATTTATTTTTAAAGCGCATTTAACATGCACATAGTGCAACCCAAAGCGCTCCACAAACAAGTCACATAACAACAAGACAAACGATGCCGGATGGAGCGGCGTAGTCCCCAGCGTACCCATGACATCAAGACATGACAAATACATTTAAAAAATAACAAATACAAAAAATGCCGGACGGAGCAGCGTAGTCGCCAGCATACCCGTGACACCAATACATACAATACAGACAACAAAACAAATAAACAAATAAAAAAAGAAAATATATTTAAAAAGGGGGAAGAGTGATGTTAAAATTAGTCCAATTTCCAAACCAGCTGAAAAAGTGTGGCAGCTAAGTTATTATTTCATGTTCTGTTATGACATTCTTAACGTTTTGACTATGTTACAACTGATAAAAGCAAGACAAATAAAGTAACCAAATCGCTTTGCAATATTTTAGTCTAGAAATACTTATGGGTGTTCATTTACTATAATGTTAATTACAGTAGCCTAACGTTATGACCTAACATTATCTCCACTTGCTGTTACCACCAGTTTTAATAACTTTACATTTGCGATCATGACCCATTTCATCTAACAACACCACTGGCATCTTTCCTTGACTATCAGACCCCAAACAGCAATACATTGAACTACAAAGATGTTATAGTAATGGTGTTCAGTTCATCATAATCTTTATGACATAATGTAATTTGCCGTCCGTCTCCTATCTTTTTGCCGTCCAGCATGGAGCCGTCACGTGACTTAAGTCACGTGTCTGCAAGGGGTGAATAGAAAAAGAGAGTTGCGACACTCTTTGAAGTCGCCGTCAAGCGGTCACGTGGTTCACGTACGCTTCAACAGTTCCAAACAGCTCTTTGCGTGTCGTGTTATTTCAATGGGATAGACAGCAGCGATTGCGTTATTGAACGGGAAACATTACAACAAACCAAAAACGAGTGTTATTACGTGTTAGCATGCTTGCATTATAGTGTCAATTATATATTGCGAGTATAATTAGTTTGCAACATCGATCTAAAATATGTTCTTTGGTAGTTCTAACATTGAACGTTTGTTTCCTTGCTGGCCATTCCTACATTTGCCTGTATCACGCTATACTTTACTTACATTCTCAAAACGTAGGCTATGCATTTTGTATCCTTTTTGTGTGTGGACATTAGATCCAGTGTCCTTTTCAGTTCGTTTGGTGAGATGAAGATGAAGATGAAGATGAAGGTGCCCCCAAATCTACCACACAACTTTGATCATTGTAAAACTAGCAATAAACGTCTATCAAATATATAAATATTGGCATTCAGTAGCCTAAGCCTAAAAGTTTGATCAATGCATTAAATCTGTTCAGTTCTTTTAGAGAAATAGCATAAAGGTGGCCACAACACAGCCTTTAACATTTTAAGACTAAGCCATAAACATGTCAAAAACACATAGGCTAAATAAGAATCAATAACAACTTAAATTGGAAAATGTTGATTAATACTGCAAGATACCCACACCCACTGTTTCAATAACACACTTGTAACTCAATAAGCAATCACCTATTTCAATAAAATACTTATAACTTATATTTCAGCCGGCTGGTGAGACTATGAAAAGGATGACTGATACATGTTTTCAATAGAATTTTTATTAAGTTTTCAATGTGTGTTTCAAACAAGAACAGGAACAAATGCAAAAAAGACTGGGAGGAAGGTATGGTAACATTGCAACATAAAAAGGAGGTCTGACACTCATTTAGGTTTCCAAAAAATAAAAAGATTTCAGTCTCAAGTTTGAACAACACGTGTGTGAACTACACAAAAGACACAATGTGGAAGGGATGGGTAGCCCTCCGACTCTGTACACCTATAAGAGGGACATGGTAAGGAGGATGCAACATTTGGCTGGAGTCGGGAGTGTTATGGGAGGTGTGGAAGATGCTGGATCAACACAACTCCGTTTGTGTAAGGGCCCCATCGTGTGGACCTCAAACATAAAAAATGATCTTATCTGACCATTCCAGTCATATATCGCACACCCTTCTTGTCCCCTTGGTCCTGGATAAGCAGAACAGGCACAGTGGAGAATGGAGGGAGAGAACAGAGCAGGTAACACTGGCAGTGTATACTTGGGACAACACATTAAGTAAGTAGCAGAAATCTAAGCAAGAGGCCATCTCCAGCAAGAGTTTTACATACCCATACACAGCCAACCATTTGCAAGGCTGGTTGGGGGTGCCACAAGTCCAAAAAAATATAACAATAACATGAAGAATGTTATTTTGTTGGGGATTACTTTCAGAGTGATCTATGCCCTATTAACCTGACTACACTTTTCAGTTATCCAAAAAAAGACATTTGTCCTACTTACAAATATCACTGACCTAATGAAAGGCAATGCCCTCTTGTCACCTCAGTCTCTTCCATGCAAACTTCGCTATGTATTTGACAAATTACTTGGCAGATAAAGCAATCAAAATGATTACACCAAGAAACACCAACACGAAATGTAAAATTACTGAAAACTAAATGAACTGAAACCGATCATCAGTTGGAGCAAAAACTCCTACTGTGGGGTACTATACAGACGCCCCAGATAGCAGACTTTCTGGCAGCACTTTGGCATACATCTGGCGATTTTGGGCTTTGTTTTGGCAGACCAAAACTTTTGGCTTCAATTTGGCATGATTATGGGCAGCCATAACAGATAAGAAGGCGCCAGTAGTGTATGGCTGAATTATGGCATATTTCTGGCCAACCGTGGCGTTAGATTAAGAGCGGGACAGCATCTGATGACGATAATGGGCTGTTTGGCATGTTTATGGACAGCCAGAAGATGGGCTAAGAGCGGACAGAGTTTTGGCATGTTTCTGGCTAACCAAAAGACTCAGCAAAGACCAGGAATTTTCAAACTTTCTACTCGACAAGACCCAGCCTAGCCCCCAGTTCGACCAGCGATGGCGAGTTGAGGTATGTATTATGTCTCCATTCATCTTTTAACTTTTAAATTCAGGAAAATGTATTCAATAACCTTGGTCAAGCAACTGTACAGCCTACTTTTAAACATGTTAAAACACATTTACATGTTATTAATTTACTCGTAGTAACATTGGATTTGCTGTTATTGTTGTGAGACAGTTAGAAGCTAACGTTAGCCGTTCCCATGATACTGTTAACGTTAGATGTTCCCACGACGATATTCCTGCAGCTCTTGTAGCCTGTTATGGTTAATAAGGATTAGATAATTAGAACAAGAAATAGCAAATACCTGCCTATTACTTAAACAAGATTGTGGTTTAGAGAGGTAATTGAGCCGATAGCCAGGGTTAGCGGGGAGCTCCCAGTTAGCTATATTGCCAGTTTTGTGGGCCTCTTACAGACACAAAATGCAATTGAAATTTCGGTGCAACATGAACAACAAGATGCATTTAACGTTGAGCCCCTAGGGATCAATAAAGTATCTATCTATCTATCTATATATCTATCTATCTATGTTTATCTCATACATTGCGAAGAAATCGTTTAAATTCAAAGTTTGTACTGTCACCGACCTATGTTCCTATGGTTTCTTCAAGAATGTATTCATTGAGTTAAATGTTTCTTCTCAAATGTATTCATGAGTTAAAAACGATCTTGTTGTCACGTAAGGCCCTGTTCATGTTGCACCTCTGTTAAGAGGCACAAAGACACTCCAGATCATGCCCCTAAAACGTCGTTTTTGTACCCCCCTTTCACTGCAGTTAAACTAATCATGGTTTCCGGTTGTTTTCTGTTTTGTTCTTAGTGCAGTCAGCACCCAGCTACCCAGCCATCCACCACCCAGCTACCCAGCCATCCAGCCGCCCAGCACCCAGTTTCACAGCTACCCAGCCATCCAGCACCCCAGCCGCCCAACTGTCCAGCCACAGGCACCAGCCATCCAGCACCCAGATACCCAGCCAGCCACCCAGCTACCCAGCTGTCCAGCCACAGGCACCCAGCCATCCAGCACCCCAGCTACCCAGCCATCCAGCACCCAGCCATCCAGCACCCTACCAAAACATATAATAAAGCATAATGAAATGTATTTAATTTTCCTGTGTTTTTTAACAGATACATACGCATATATAATGTACAACATAATTTAAGTATATAGTGAACCTAGACTAACCATTACATTATCAGCAATTAAGTCACAATTACCAGCAATAAAGTCATACAGACAGCTGAATAAATTAAAATAAATAATACAAATAAATAATAATAAAAAAATTATAATAAATACATAATTTCTATGTAAAAGCAAACATGTGGCACAATTATGGTATCATTTAGGGTCAGTTATGGCTACATTTTGGCTGGATTATGGGATTTAGGATTCTTTTTGGGACATTTAAGGCTATGGTTTGGAAATCCAAAATTGGTTTTGGGTGAGCTTTGGCCTACTTTTGGTTGATTTTGGCATGCCAAATTTGGGCCATTTAGGGCCCATACATCCACCCAGAGCTTTACCAAAATGGCAAGCCAGTTTTGGGCCAAATCTGAGCCATAATACTTTTGCTATCTGGGGCTATACTGTCCCACGACCACCCTCGTGCCACACTCGCCTACTGCTTGTGCCACTGGAAATCCCCTCGTTCACGAGTCGTGGACGCTAGCCTACTTCATGTCATGTTCAGGCCATGGTTCAGTTCATAACGCCAAAACTCGCCATCTAGTAAGCTAATCTATTTCAGGTTTAAAGACAGTAATCACATTCATTTCATCCCTTTTTCACCTGAAGAGCGTTAATCACAAACCCATTGATAACTAGCACATCTGAATATAGAGTTACCATGCTGTATGAAATGTATTTTATCAAGATAAAGTTCGTGTTCACCCTCAAAGCATGTCTAACGTTAACACTATGTATGTGAATGAGCTGACTGCTAGCTAACGTAAGCTAGTAAGCTAACGCAATCAGGTTTGAAAAATATAGCATTATAAACATAATAAAATAATAATAATAATAATAAAAACCTGTTGACATCTAAAGTTACCCTACTACAATAGGCTAACCAAATGTGTTTTGTCTGAAATTCATTATTGACGTAGGAACATTATCTTTAAGCTAGCCTCTCTCCACATCAAGGTTTGCAGGCTAACTTTTGGCTTTAAAATTTCGGTCAACATTTAAGCAATAAATATCAGTTAAACAAGCAGCACAAAAACCTCAAAGAACAATACCAGTATCTACTAGTGCAATTGGTATAGGAAATGCATATGCCAATTGAAAAAAGCGTCGTGCAACCGTCTACTTACCACTGACAATATCAGGCAGAAAGCAATGGAAGTGAATGGGGCTAAAGCCGTGAATGTCAAAGTTTGGAACTTTTGAGCTCTGCATAACGCCGTAGTAGCCCTGAAAAAGCGCCGCCATTGTTTCCTATGGAAGTCTATGGGAGTGTCGCCACTCTGTTTTTCTACCGCTCTGGGTAGGCCTGTATACGACGGATTAGGGCCACACATGAAGAAAAAAAATATTTTTGCCATGGCGAGATTAAACTCGACATGTTGACTTTAAAGTCAGCATGTCGACATTAAATAATAATAATAGGCTGACACCAGACATCATTTCACTGCATGTCTTACTTCCAGTAACTATATGCATGTGACAATAAACTTCCTTGTATACTTACAACCGGACCCGCGTCACACAGAGCAGGTTGTTTGCGCCATGCCCCTTTTGAGGGGAAAACATTCCCTCAGAACAAGCCAGAGTGAACCGGTAGACATGTACCAACCACACAGCTAAGAACCCCTCCCTGAGTTTCTTTTGCCTACCATGTCCTCAAAAAAAATCCTGACAGAAGAAAATTATGGCTACAAGCCATAAGAAGAGAAGACCGTATGACACTTCTGGTCACTGAGTGGGGTTGTTGCACCACTTCGTAGGCTACTTGGGATACTGAAGAGACGTGTTTTTATATTAATTGAATTAAGCTTTTGTAGGTATCTTTCACGGTCAACGACCGGCAAAGTGGTTATGTATTGAGTGGTCATATTGATTTGTGGTATTTTTTGTTATTATTTATTCCTGCGATTTCTGTACGAATTACGTTTATTGACCCTAATTTGCGTTGGAGTTAATGAGAGGGGTTGTTTGTTTTCCCCCCGAAAGGGGCGGGAACGTTTGTCACGAGTCAAGTTCCCGGATGTGCCGGTCTAACGTATCCTTGTATCCTTGTAAACTCGACATTTCGAGAATAAAGTTGAAATGTAATGTCGACTTTAATCTCGACGTGTCGACATTAAACTCGACATTTCGAGAATGAAGTTGAAATATAATATCTACTTTAATCTCGACGTGTCGACTTTCAGATAGATTGCGTCTTGTCTGTTAACTAGGCTACTCATTGCCGTCATCGTGAAGTGCTTTATCTCGCGGTTGGAAATACCATGCACTATGCCGTTTAGTATATAGCTAGAATAATACATGTATCCAATGATATGTTTCTATACAAAATGCTATTTCACTCTGTTTTACGTGGGTAAGGCCACCGCACATTCAAATAACTGCCCTTCATGAACCAGGCCGTCACTCTCCATAGGTTAACTAATTTCTCTAAAACTGCTTTTCCATGTCTCACCTGCAATAAACATAGGAGGCTATAAACACAGGTATAGCATAAGCATACTATTTTGATCCCGTGAGGGAATATGTGTGCATGTATACTTTATTTATGCACTGTGTGTGCATATGTGCGCATGTAGGCTACTACTACATGGGGTGGTCGGGAGGACATCCACACAGCAAAAGGACTCCGCGGCGGAGGTATGACGCCTTCCGGAACGGACCCGCGAAACGGACCCGTATCGGAGTCCAGATGCTCTCAGGAACGGATCCGCTACGAAGGCGAATCGCGGACCCGCCGTGGCTCCGCACTGCATCCACTCCGCATCCGCGATTAAAACCTTACCTCCGCGGCGGGTCCGTTTGGGATCCGCAAATTGATACATACATCCGCCGCGGACCCGCAACGGACTCAAAGGCTCATCTGGCCCGGGTCCGTTTTGGACCCGTTTATCTCATTTTCAAAATTCCTTCTGTTCTTGCTGTAGGATAAAACTAGGCAACTATAGGATAAAAGTAAAACTATCACTAGGCTACTACAGCAATATAGGCCTCACGATTAATCTGCATTGCCTCGTGATTTTTAACTTAACAATACTGTCAATAAACCTAACAGAAAAGGTTTAAGTCAAGACATCAATTTACTGTACAAACGTGATCACTACTCAATGGAAATATAAAATGGACATTTATGGAAAGTTACAGGTTATAAGCTATTCTGTTTTTGTTAAGTAGCCTACATTGCCTAGGCTACTTTACATTCATTTTGTGGTCAAAACCTAATTTAGTGCTTTATAGGCCTAGGTCAGTGCAGACATGAAATATTTTATCTAATAGGCTACAACTTCAATGAAATACTGCGCTATGCACAGCTAAAATATCAGAAAATGAATAACTGGTGAATGACAAGAAGTTCAATAAAAAGATTGTTTAATGCTTATTTCTCCTATTACTCCATTTGTGTGGATGGAGGCGGAACACATCTCCTCGTTGCCCGATCCACATGCGGTTGAAACACCTGATTGCGTGTTTGGTGACCTCAGTGTCCGTGGCAGACCCGTGTCACCATGTTTTTCCTCACAGCACCTGTAATCAAACAGACAGATATGTTTATGTTTATGGTATGTAGCATCCAAAGCCAAGTATGCCTACACAATACAATATATGAGATAGGTATTAAGGAGATTAAATTTAAAAAGAAACATGACTTACAAAGCTCCTCTGTTAAGCTGCACGTTGAGGGCTGGTGTGGGGTGGAGGGAGTTGAGGAGGGACTGCCGCTCCTGGCCCATAGTGAGGTGGGTGGTGTGCGAGAGGGGGAAAAAAATTGTATTAAATGGTAGTTATCTGTTAACCATGACTGATAATACACATGGGGCCTTTCTATTCACTAATATTTCAGAGATCAGTCCCTACCTTGAGTAACTCTCTGTATGTTAAATGCAGGTGCAGGTGCAGGGAGTTGAGGTGGTGAAGAGTGTTGCGGTCTTGCCCCATGGTGAGATGCTAAGGGAGATAAATAGTTGTGATCTGTTAACCATGGTAGGCTGAGAGCTACAGGGCCAAACAATGGCAAACAAAATCAAATCTCTGGTCATGTTGGACATGAATTTGTATGTTTCAATATTTTGGTATGCACTATCTATATCAACTCCATGAATGGATTGACATTGAAATCAATGTGTTTCCATACAATCTGATAATAATGAATGAACTTTTCAGGCAATATTGCATGAATGCAGATGTTTTAACTGACAAAATATTTGGCTGAGATTTTGAAAGTAATGGATAAAGTATGCAGAAAATCTGAGATGGTAATGCAGATGCAATCTGTTGATCTGAAATGGAGTGACTACTGCTGTGTTAATATAGATGGGGCCACTGTATTCAATATTATTTCAGAGATCAGTCTTTACCTTAACAGTTTTCTCCAGGTTGAGGGGTAGTGACTTCGGTTGCCTGGCACTTTCGGCGACATGGTGGAGCTGGAGGAATAGATACAAAGAGAGGGAATGTCTTTAGCACTAAGAATGTTAACCATATCTCTAATATTAATATTATGATTTAGTTATTTCAATGTTAAGAGAGTATTACTTACTTTGCCAGTGCAATAGGTTTGGGCTTGAGGCTTCAACTGATATACCAGGCGAGTTGGAAGGTACCTCAGAGATGCAAAGTCACCATTTTCTGGCTCTTCACTGTCATCAGAGTCCCCGAAACGATGGCTGTTACATAACGATATCATTATGGTTATTGCAATCCCAAAATTTCCAAATATACATATAGTACAAGCATCTCTGGTCTATTTTGGAATGCTACGGGAATGTGTTCACATTACATTTTAACAACCCAGAAAGTATCTTACTTGATCAAGCAAACCCAACAGAGGCAATCGTAACGTTAGATGCTAGAATCCAGCCGATAAAAGTTGACGCTGCAGAACAAACAAAATAGAAGATGGGGACCAAGTTCCATACAGTTAAGTTCCGTTAGCATAATAAATCACAAACAGATGGCAATAGTTGTCTGAACCGACTTAAACAGTGATTAAAATGCCGAGGCTTTCATTACAAAGATGGCAGAAAGAAACTAAAGTTACGTAATGTTATGATTCCAAACTTGGCAAAATGCAAACGTTAATGCACAGCTAGCTAGAGGCTAGGGCTAAACCATTATCAGTGAGTCAACATGCTACAGTTGTAGGTAGCTATCATAGCAGACGAGTGCTTCACTGACTTCATTGACTGAAATACCAGTGCCAGTATCACCTTAATCAAGGTTTGCATCGCAAACGTGATTTCAATATATGTATAGCACTAATAGACATTAGCAATAACTTAAGCAATTGCGCCTAGCAGCATGCTAGCTAGCAGCTATATGCCGCTAGCATAGTAGCACTATATGGACAACAGCGACACATTAAAACAGACAAGACCAGACTAATGTTAAATAACAATGTGTGTTTTTTAAATCACACTACCATAAAATATTCTGCCGAAATTGCTATCCCATTTTAAATCAGGCTACAGACTCATATGAGCATCACAGCTAACAATAACGTTAACTTTGCACAAACTGTTGCACAAAATGACAAAGGTCTCTGGTTGCACTAACGTTAACGTTAGTCCTAATATCAAACAACGTCATTACAATCAATAAACATGATGGTTATAAAACCACAAAGGCCAATGTTTAGCTATTGTGAATGTCGCAATATATTAATAAATATCACTTACTCGAGAGGGTTCAGCTCAACCGTGTCCCAGCAAAGAAAATATCCACTAGTATGACTCTTCTTGGCTCTTGGTGTACAGTCATGTTCAACCGTTATAGTATAGGCGCAGCGCCATACCGGATCCGACATGGGTCCACTCAGGATCCGCTGTTTGACAGTAGAATTCTGGGGCCGCCTGAAGGCGGAGCTGATCCTCTGTGCAGCACCAAAACGAATGCGACAGTCACGCGGGTTTGCCGACTTGAAGGCGGATCCGCCTAGGAGTCTACTGCTGTGTGGAATTCGTCCCTAGACATTCAGCAATAGGCTGTTTTGCATCCATTACAAACAAGCAATGTGAAATTCTAGGATTGGGGAGAGCGCCTAGTATGCCTACACTGTAAAAAATGAATCCTGGTGCCAAGGAAATTACACACAAAAAATCAAGTATGACTTAATTTCTTGAAGCAGTCGCCTTAAAAAAATAACTATTATGTTTTCCCCAAATAAATCAACTACATTTTAGGAGAAATATATTCAGAGAAAATGTTCCCTAAAAGAATTGTGGGAAATTGCACAATTTCTCGCTGATAAATGTGCAGCCTTTTCCTCAAATATTTTGAACATCTGAAAAACATCCTTCAGTTGAGATTTTGAAAAGAATGCCTCGAAGACGGACGCCATTGAAGTTCAGCATGGAATAGTAAAAGGTAAAGTATTTTGTTCCTGCTACTTGTGAAAGCTAGCATGAAACCTACTACAAATATACAATTAAGTAATGTCACATCACAGGTATATATTTTCATACCAACGTGTTTGACCTACTAGGAAATATTGGTGAAGTTAGCTTAACAGTAGCAAGGTCGCTAACGTTAGCTGTAGAAGCTAGCTGCTACTCAGATGGTTGGTAAACTAACCAGCAAGCTAACCTTAATTTCGGTAGGTTATATTATAACCTTATCAATTTCAAATGGCCAAGTTTAATCATTTGTAATACTTGGGACACTCTAAACTGACATTAATATATTATTGGAGTCAACGATGTCTTAATCTTTTTGTAACGAATTTGAAAATGGTTGGTTGGAATTTTAATAGCCACTGAGGGAATAGCTAACATGCTAACGTAGCTGGTTAACATTAGTTAGCCAGGACTCCACTGTTCTAAGCGATCTAGTGTGGTGTCAAATGCTTGTCTGGCACTAAGGGATCTGTTGACTGACTAATAACGTTAGCTGAGACCACTAGGGCATTCTTTTAGGCATTTGTAGCATACACGTGGTGTAAGGTAACTGTTAGTGTTGTTGGTTAAGGTTTGGTGCATTGTCCATTCTCAGTAATAGTATTGATATTAGTTAAGTGTCTGTTGGTTTTATTTGGGTTATTTAGCGATTATGTTAACATATTTGAACACAAACACTTCTGTTTGTCTCATGGTTAAAACATTTGGTAGCCTACATGGTAAATGATGTCAGGATGAATTTTGGAAGTCCTTTGCTAGTTAAGTTAGTTGATATACTGCTGATAGTCAATTGTGGTTCTTGTATTTATATAATTATGGATTTTGTTTGTTTTAACAGGGTTGGCAAAATGCTCATCAAGGTCCAGTACCGTGGACTAAAAAAGTACCTCAAACTGCAGCCTGGTTTTTCTTATGAAAGTTTCATTGAAGAAGGTAAGGTTTTATGTGAGCTTAGCTAATAAATTTAAAATCCATGTTTGCATGCATCTGATATCAGATCACTTGGCCAGTGGGTAAGGTAAAAAAGATTTTGTTACCCTTTAGTTGAATTAAATTAACTAAAATTGGAAACTGAATTTCTTAAATTCTTAAAGCAACCCTTTAAGATTCCAATTTTGTGTTTTTGCAGAATTTGTGCCAGCAGGTTCTTCTCCTCTAAATTCTTCACTTTTCTGAAGTGATATGGAGAGGTCCTCTTCAAACAAGGGGCATCAATCTCCTGGTGCAGGAGAGAACACCTCTGCCATAGGGGATGCAGCAGAAAAGGCCAAATGGGTGAGCATTTAAAATTAAAATCTCACTAGGAAAAATCCTTGTCTGTCCTCCAAATGCAGAAGCCTGGCTTCGTGTTCCGGTAGTGTCAAATCAACGGGCACGTTCAATCTTGCAGCACTACACAGATCTGGCTGAATGTAAGGCATGTTTTTTAGATTCAGCCAGATCTGCTTGCAGATCCAGTGCTGCAAGATCGAACGCGCCCGCTCATTTGGCGTTAACGGAACACGAATTTAGGCAATTTTCTTCCTTCAGATACAGGTCTTGTTATAATCTCCCTGTACACTTTCAAAAGTGTATAACACTTTAGTTTGTCTGTAGAGACCCTCACCACACTACCAAGTGTAATCATATTTTGAGCACTGCCAGTGGTTTAAAATAGTGTTTGTTTTTTCAACATGCTTGCTGCCCCCTTAACTTTCACTGTAGCCTATGCTGCTGTCTGTGTTGCAGTCTTGCTCAAAACTCCACCAATTAACACAATTTTGCTACCACACTACCATAAATATACCCTAGGTTGTTTGTGCTCTTGAGTTACACTTTAATACATTTCCTGTGTTTTTAGAGGGTGCAGGTAAGTTTTCTCTTTACAAGTGTATCACCGTTATTGTTTCTCTTTTACCCATAGATGGTCCAGGAGGTTCTGGAGAAGAGTTCAGGGGGAGAGGAAACAATGGAGGAGTATAAGAGATTGAGCACCTTGACACACTGCACAAGACGGCATCATATCCTGGTCAGCCACATTGTTGAAATGCATGGGTATGTTTTGTTTTGTAATGTGAAAAAACAAAGTAGAAGCATTATTGTGCACATATAGCCTCTCAAACAACTTGCCTGCAGCGTGACAAGAAAACCCTAAATTTGGTAGTAGAATTGTTGTGTAAAAACAATTTTGAACTGATGTTTGTCCTTCTTTACACTTCTCTCATCTTCTTAAAGGAACTCTGGATCTCATTCATAGTCAGCATTGGGTCCTTGGTTAACTGTCTGACCAAGGCCCCTTTGTCCCAGGATTACTCAGTTTGGCTTGCATTTTTGCGGAGAGTTGGAGGATTTTGTGTAGATGTTGATGAAGATGATATGTTTATTATATCTCTGTCAGTCGTCTGAATATTTTTAAATGTTTTTTTTAAATGCCCAAGCTATTGTTATTTTTTTTTTCTCAACGTCAGGTTTAATTTACACTGAATAAATGCTGTTAAATGAAATACTGACTCTCTAATTGTGTATATACATGTGTATTATGCATTAAAACATGCATAACTGCTCAAAATAAGTGAGGCAACTATATTACACGTGATTTTATCATGCGATATTAACCAGAAAAAAATCAGGGAAATTTCCTTGATTTATTTTGAATACGCTTAATTGCATTGAGATATTTTACACAATTTGTTTTTGTATACATGAATAATTTAAGTAAATTTCCATGATTTGTTAAAATCTATATTCTTAAAAATAATAGGGTTATATTTTTCCCTAATATTTTCACGTGAAATAAGTTGCCTCATTTTTTTCATGCATTCCTACTGTGTCATTTTTTACAGTGTAGTCTAGTGCATAAGCATGAAGTTGAACCTTTAGATGAAAAACACTAATAATAGGCCTACAATAAATAAAAAAAAACCGCTAATGACGTTAGGCTACTTTTGACCATCGCATTTATCGCCTGTAACTCCGTGATAAGGACCTACAGGAAAGTATTTGGCTGAGCAACGGAGGTTAATGTTTTATGTTTTGTTCACATGATATAGGCCTATGTCTAATCATTGTTGCAGTCGAAGAAAACTGGAATGTTTAATTCGTCCTCCCTTTCAATCGCCCCGAGCGGTCCTTCTCTCTCCAAACTAACTTTATTCTCAAAATGTTGAGTTTAATGTCGACACGTCGAGATTAAAGTCGACATGATATTTCAACTTTATTCTCGAAATGTCGAGTTTAATGGCGACTTTAAAGTCGATACATTGAGATTAAAGTCGACATTACATTTCAACTTTATTCTCGAAATGTCGAGTTTAATGTCGACATGGCAAAAATATTTCTTCCTTCATGTGTGGCCCTAATACTCCGTCGTACCTATAGGCTGTGCACTGGACAGCTGGATGAGCAAATCAAGCAACTCCTCAAACAGGAACAGTCGCTGTCACACAATGGACAGGGATAGTACGGTAGAGTGCTATTTTAGGCTGGGAATGAAATACAAAGACATTTTGAAAAGCCTGGCATTGGAGGGATTCATTATTAGCGAGAGGCATCTCCACAGACTATTAAGAGCCAGGTCGCTGCAGGTAGGCTACGACTTGAACGTGTCTCTCTCGTTTGCGTTTTTGTAGGCGGCCGTGAACATTTCCATTAAAACATGCATCAGATAGCTGGAGGTGAATCTTCATTTCCCCCCCCCCTTCTCACTCTCACTTTTTCCCCATCCTCATCTCATCTCACGCCTTCTACCCACACACCCATCACTCTTCCATTTCTTTGTTATTATTTGCATACGCCGCGCGCTGATGAAATCATATCTCGGGCACTTCTATCTTTTGTAAAACGTCGCGTCGCAGAGGTGCGCTGACCCGAGGACCTGTTCCGAGATAGATGAACGGTCAGGAGCAACGCCGAGGCTGATGGAGAACCGGGACAAATTAAACACTTTTAAATGAAACGTAATTTACAAAGACATTGTAAAACACTGAAAGTTAATATTTTGTCACTAACAACCTACATCTGTCCTCTGTCAAATACAGTTGCTTACAGCTCTGAACAAAACCGTTCAAGAGTTATTTAAGGAGAAGTCGAACGTGCGTCCTCCTGGCTGGGACAAATGAAACAGCATGGGGGACGAATGAAACATACAGCTTAAAATATGTAAACTTCCCACAACTTCAATATTTGACAACATACCACACGAATGGTACTTCAAGTATGTGTTATTTTAGATAGATTGCTGCTGGGATATGTCTTGGTTCATGTCTGTTAACAACTCATTGCCGTCATGGTGATGCGCCAGATTTCATTTGGTTATGGAAATAGCATGCACTATGCCATTAATATAGCTAGAATAATGCATGTTTCGAATTATATGTTTCTATAGTACAAAATTTTATTTCACTCTGTTTTTATGTGGTTAAAGCCACCACACATCCAAATAAGTGCCCTTCATGACCCACAGGCCGTCAGTCTCCATGGTAACATGGCAAAACTCGACCCCCCCTACCTGATAGCCCCAAATATATTTGCATCTTTCTAAAACTGCTTTTCCATGTCTCACCTGTATAAAATATAGTATAAACACAGATACGTGTGCATTGACTTAGAATAAATGGGGTTTACTGCCTGGTCGGGACAAATGAAATAGGTGTTTCAATCGTCCCCCCATAGACATTTAGCATTATAGGCTGTTTTGCATCCATTACAAACAAACATGCAATGTGAACGTCTGGGATTGGGGAGAGCACTAAATGCTCTACTGAATAAGCATGAAGTCAAACCTTTAAATGAATAACACTCTTTAATAATAATAATAAAAAATAAACCACTAATGAAGTAAACTTGTGACCATCAGAAATCGTTTATTGCCTGTAACTCCGTGATAACAGGACGTAACAGGATGGCATTTGGCTGAGCAACGGAGGTTAATATGCTCTATGTTTTGTCCAAATGATGTCTGTCTATCATTTGGAGAAAACCGGAATGTTTCATTCGTCCCCCGTTTCAGTCGTCACGGTTGTACCCTACTGCAAACCAGAGAATTGAGAGCTGGTGGGGAGTGATGAGAAAAGACACGACATGGCTTCTACTGGCGCTCGATTTGCTCACCCAGCTGTCTAGTGCACGTTAGACTATATATATATTTCGTGGCCAGAAATGACTATTTCGTGGGAACGAATTAATATTTCGTGGCCACAAATTAGTACTTTGTGGGAACGAATTGCTATTTTGTGGCCACAACTTATTATTTTGTGGGAAAGAATTGCTATTTCGTGGCCACAACTTATTATTTTTTTCCCCATGACACATCTGGGGCTCCGTAGTTTTTAAACGAAGGTCTTAAATTTTAATACTAGCCTGCAAGCAAGGTGAAATGGGGAAAAAACAACAACAATGTGACAATTCAACAGGGGGTTGCGTAACATCAGAGATCGTCTAATTTAGTGTTGCACGGTTCACCGATACTATAAAAGTGTTGCAATAGCTAGCAGTTGTCACACTACCTAATTTTATTAGGGTTGCCACCTGTGTCTGACAAAAATCCTGGACATTTTGACCATCCAATCGACCTTTTTGTTTGTAAGCAACGGCGCCTTTCGCACATCTAACCCAAGATAAAAACCGTCATTCTAAGCGACAATTGTATAGCTAAAATTAGTAAGAATGACAATTTCCTGTTATTTGTTTAGTTATTTGCTTTATTTAATAGCAGACCTTTATTATTTTGTTATATTTTCAACAGTTTTTAGTTGTGGACACCTGGGGGCAGTATTGAGAAAAAAGGGGGAATACATAATTAGGTTCTGCTTTTTTGCTTATGTGGAATAAACTTTCCTTTCTCTGTCTCTCCTTGTCCCACACACTATCCGTCTCCACCTTACAATTTCTAATGAACCTCCACGGTGCGTGCCCCCACCACCACCACCCATGTTATGCTACGTCATTTTTGTAGAGCCAATAAGGCATTCAGTGTCCAGGATTTTTATTTTTATTTTCCTGGACAGACCATGAAAATCCTGGACAATCAGGAAAATCCTGGACAGGTGGCAACCCTAAATTTTATTAGTATCAATACTTTTAAGAATGACCGTGTTCTTGTTCGTGTGCGCAAGGCATGCTTCTAGTGCCTCCTCCCCAAGCCTGTGACTGTGCGTCTTTTCTCCTCACACACATATGCGCAGCTGTCGTGCCATAAACAGCGAGACATGGCTGCTAGTTTAGCTTAAGTGATTCTGTGGTAACACATAATAATAATAGGCTAATATCAAGTTGATTTGCTCACTTGCACCTCTCAACTTTGTGTTGCTAACCTACCTAGGCTATGAGATGTACGTAGGTCTACTATTGGGTTTAATGTCATTAAGAAATAGGAAGCGCAACCATTGCAAACTTTTACATCTGGAGAGAGCTCCTTGCTAACTAATCCTGCTAGCTCAGGTCATGTATGTCATTCATCATTAGTGCTAAAATCATTATTGAACATGATCCCTTCTATGAACTTGTTAGTTTTTTATTTACATTTATTTTATCTAATGACAAGACAACAATGAATTGCATCCACATATCCTTATGCACTATGTTCAACTATTATTCACTAGCCTAAAACCGTGAGACTGAAGGCTACAGTAATTACTCACGTATTTCTTAAAGTGACAAGCACTCAATTACACCTAGGCCTACACACCACATTAAAATTTGCCTAGGTGTAATAGTTTAAAAATAAATTTTAAGTATTCAAATTACTAAATATGTTTAGCAATTAAGAAGATTAATAGTAACTAGATGTACCGCATAGCGGTACAAAATATGACCGCCGCTCAGTCCTGTACATCCTTTACGCGAAAATAAATCGCACTAATCAATTTGTCTCCATCTTTTACTCCATCCCCCACTCTTGAAACTTTTGTGTATGCTTGTTTGGCATGCCTGAGTGTGTGTGTGTGCGGCTGCACAGAAAGTAGCCTACTGGTGCTGAAAAGGTGAATAGATTGTAGAATAGCCAAAGAAGATGTAGCATTGTTATAAAACCTTTAAAATCTCTAAATCCATTGCAACTGGATTGATGAAAGGTCACTTACACCTGTAGGCTACATTGTATTTGGGAAACACAAAAGGTATCAGCATAATGTTTTTATTTATTTATTTATTTATTTATTAATTAATTAATTAATTAATTAATTAATTAATTAATTAATTAATAAATAAACAAAAACATCTCTGTCAGTTCCATGCTATTTTCAACAGCTATCAAAAACAAAGGTCATTTTTGGATAGATAGATTTTTGGTGAATGTTTCTTCTTTTGCATAAGATTATAGTCATCTTTAGTTCATGTGATACTTTATTGTCAATGCACAAATTAAGCAACAGTAGTCTGAAACGAAATGCTGTTTTACATCTAACCAGTGGTGCAAAAAACTGACATGTCCAAATGGGCCTTGATGAAATGCGTCGCTAGACTGTGCATACACATTTTAACGGGCCAAAGTTGAAGAGCTGTTGTCCGTTGTTGTTTGTGCAAATATAGGCTGATTCATGTTCCCTTGCATTGTGTAACTGAGGTCCATGGCTTGTCTGGCTTTCACCAGACCAAGCATAATCTTTTAAGAAATCAAAAAATAAATAGCGGGCAGATCAGGCTGGGTTCACCCAGCCTAGTCCATAGGCGCCCGATATTGTTTAATTTTCCGATTGAGATATCCACACTCTGGTTATTCTAAATGCAAAAATGCATCAGGGAGTTATGACAAAACTGTAACTAACAAACTAGATCCTAATAGAAAGCTGTTAGCTTCCCTAAGCTACAGGTAGGCCTATAAGGTAGGCCTATTTACAACATAAATTGTCTATAGGCTATGCTGGCGACACAAATAAAATCTCTTTTGGAAAACAATGGCTTACGCCTTACAGTATAAAGCGGACTTAAACTGCCATATCGTGCGAAAAGTTGGAATAAAATTCACACAGCTCCATGAGTCAAGAAAAGCGCGAATGAAGTAGCCACTTCTAAATGGGACCCACTACACAGTAGCTTAAAGGAATTATCCGGAGTAAAATGCACTTTAGATCAATTTACGGATTATTGGGAGTACATACGTTGAGTTGACATCAAAATCATGTCATTCGGATGTGTTTTGAGAAAGTTCGATTTTACCGTTTTTAGTCAAAACTCGTTAGCCTGGAAATGACCAGGGCAAGTCATTTCGCCGCTACAAAATGCTATTTTTATAACTCTTCTACAGTTCCAAACAACATTACACTTACGTGGTAGTGAGTAGAGGGTCCCTAAAGCCAAACCGAAGTTTCCCGAGGTCTTTATGTGGTCGGATAGAGAGTCCAGAATGAATTTCATCAAGCCAGTACCTTTCCGAAATGTTGCTGCTGCAGCTGGCGCCGTTAGGGGAAAGTCCGTAGGAATCGATTGCCGAGTGTGGAGTAACGCTTGAAATTCACAATTTTTTGCTGTTTTTTTTTTTGTTAAACATAGTCCAGTATTTCTTTCGAAATTGAAATGAAGTTGTATGGACTGGACTATGTTTTAAAAAAAAAAAAAAAAAAAACGGCGACGAAATTGTGAATTTCCAGAGCGTGTTACTCCACACTCGGCAATCTCATTTCATGTGAACATCGTCCTATCCTTATTAGACGTTCTCTGCTGTAAACTACAGTCCTTGTAGGAAGCGCCCATTGTTTTTCCAATCCACTTTTAACTTCCAACAAAATTACGTCTCACTGCAACGATGCGCCATCTGGTGGACAAACGACTACTTATCGCCAATACTGGAAATGCAGCCATGATGATGATGATGAATATTTGGCTTTCTTTTAATCCTACTGAATTTGTAATTATGTATCGGCCGTTCTAATACCAATAGTATGTGCATACCTGTGTGTGTGTGCATGTGTATATGTGTGCACCGCCATCTACAGGCCAATGAGTGTACAGTCACTAAATGTACACATAACCTACATTTTTTTAGACCCCCCATGGATGAATCCCCCCCCCAGAGAATGTCAGGTCAATCATACACATAAAATTTGGTGCAGTTCTGAACATCTTAACTGAAGATAGGGGCGATTAAAGCAGAATGATATTGCATTTTCATTTTTTACCGGGGGGGTGCAAATCACAAATGAGTGATTATGGGCTAGGTTGATGTGGGCCCTTGAGACCAACATACCATAAAAATTTCTTCATCCTCGGTGCCACGGTTCAGGTAGTTAATTAGGAAAAACTGCATTTTTGGGTTCGGGGCCCAGCTGGTGGGGAGTGGCCCCCGGGGACCAAACAAAATTTTTCCGTAAAAGTCTAGTGGGGCTACATACCCACCAAATTTCATTTCCCCGGTGGTTCGCTGTCACGGGTATCGTTGACCAAAAATTGGGGGGGGGGGACTTTGACAATCCCTATATGACCGCTTTGCTAGCGGCGGTCATAATAATGCAGATTAAAAAATACTATACATTAACAACTGGTTTTCGCACCGGCAGCAATGAATCAACATAATCAGTCGAAAGGAGAGGACAGCACATCATGGGGAAGTGTTGTTTTAATTGTCATTATGGATTTGATCTGGTGTTTTACAACCGCATAATGGGTGTGATGTAGGTCTTCATTTTCATGTAAGTGGTCTTAAAAAGGTCTAAAAAAGTCTTATTTGGGGTGGTCAAACCTGGGGAAACCCTGTAATGGAAAGAAGATACCGAAGGCTTTTTTGCCATATTGAGTCAGCTTTACTTCCTTGTCCATAACTTGTCTAGGTTATGACACATTTTATTATTCTTTGTCCTTTGGACAGTGCCTGGTGAGCTCGAACAACAAGGCTTTGAATCAGTTTACACCAGATTTGCCCTTCAATGAGACTGTGTGACATGTTCCAGCAATACTCATCACTTAAACCTCACAGATCACAGGAGAAATGTTCCTGTTCCTGTCAGAACTAAACAAGGCGACGCTGCATTTAGTTGTTATGCGTTCTGACTATGGAGCCAGCTCCCAGATGACAAAAAAGATGCCTATTTTGTTTTACACTGAATAGGCTTAGTCCAACCAAAACAAGGTTTTGCCTAGCGGTAAGCTGGATAGGGGTTAATCCTAGCCTGACAATACAGTTTACTCACTTGATGAGGTGAGGGAATTCAACAAACTTGTTTAAGCTTGACAAATATATCAATAAAATCTGTTTTTCAATTGGGCAACATATAGCAAATGTGAGTAGTAGCTGTCACATCCTGTGTTTAAGTGATTAATAAGGTGTGTCTGATCTTTGTGCTGTATCAAAATTCCCACAGTTATGAAAGCAAACGGTCCAACAAATGTCTTACTTTGTATTTTTGAGTGGCTCACAAACTAAAAATGTTCTATTTTCTGCTCTTCTCTCCCTCCTCCCTTTGGTTGGTTCCACCACCAGGATAAAAGACGCAGATTGACCAGCCCACGCTTTCATCCACCATTGTACACAGTATGGCACGCTTTGGCACAAGTTCAGTTTGTTTATGTTATTGTTTATTAGTTTATTTCTCCATGTTGTATGATTTACAGATAGACTTAAATTGTCATTGTGCAGTTGGTCCGTACAATGCAATTTGCTTGTGCAGCTTTTAAAAACAATACTCACATACACACTCACACACAAAAAAATAAATAAGAATACACATTATAAAAAGAACATATCAAGGCATTAACATGGTTCCATTGCTTGAAGTCCATTTTAAAGTGCAACTGTGCAAGCTCCCATTGCTTAAAGTCCATTTTTAAAGTACAACTGTTTTGCTTTGTTTTATAAAATAAAAGTTTGAAATGCTATGGAGTGCCCTATTTTTTGACCCTCAAACTGATATCTCAATTGTAACTCCTACTTCTCAACAGTTTCTCATTGCAATTTCTCCTCATTTGCTCTATTATTTCTCCTAAGGAGAAACAAGTTGTAAGTGATACTACACTCAAACATATAAGAGATCTCCTGTATTTCTCCTGCTTCTCAAACTAATATCTCTTATGTGACTCCTACTTGTCTTATTGCTATGTGTCTCATCTTGGAGCGGAAGCCTGTCCCTCACCACTAGCGCTTGCACAGCCAGTTGAATGTTGTATGCACACTCTGAACTCTGTGTGCCTTGTAACCGACTGCTAACTGGATTGAAGCTAATTGTCCTTCAGAGTACTGCTGATTGTCCATAGCCTCTGCCCTAGCAAGTACACTGCCAAAGGAGCAATGTCCGCTCACCTGTAAACCGGCCTTATTTGGATTTAAGCTAACCGTTGTCCTCCTGGAGCGGAAGCCTGTCCCTCACTGCTGTCTTAGCCAGATCCTTGTTGTATGAATGCCCTGTGGCCCCATAACTTGCTAACTGGGTTTAAGCTAACTGTGGCCCCCTGGGACTGATAGCCTGCCCATTTCCGTTGATGTTGGCCCAGCTGATCCAGTAGTTCATGAATAACATCTGCTTGTTCCCGATAGTCTGTCCTTACTCCCCACACTAACCCACGGAGCTTTGCATTACACCAGGCGCCCTAGCAAGCTAGTCCTGGACCTACCCATCGACCGCTTCTCCCCTGTGCCCCACCTGCCTCGGAACAGAACCGCTGACTCCAATGTGCCGCTAGCCCCTGGCCGCAGCCAGAAGACCGAAGACCCAGCCTGCCATATATTAGACGTGACTGAGAACCCAGTGTGCCGTGATGAACACAGTGTGACCTTTTCCCCCCACGTGTGCTGAGTGTGACTAGTGTGCGGTGTGGAACACAAAGAAAACCCTCCACGGTTGTAGTGAGTGACCCCTTGACTGCAAGCTGCGATCCAAGCCCTTCCTTTGGCGAAGCAGCTGCCAGGACTGCGCACGACTCGACCCAGAGGTAGGCAAACTTCGAAGATGGGAAGTCTGACTGCAAATTGACCGACCTTGCCTAATTATCCCTCTGTCTCGCCTATAGTCCGGGCGGTGTGGGCGTTGAGTCAGGGAAGCGAGAGCAGAGCCGTACGGACCCCGGACTAGATCTTCAACCCTTGCGAGGACTCCCGTGCCCACCCATTACACTTTTTATCAATAAAATTGTATATTTTTCTACTTAACTCTGGCCTCTCCTCTGGTCTTATTGGTGGGCGTGATTGCATCTTGGGGTAGATCTTAATTGGGGTATCCAGTGCCCTAGTGGTCACACTAGGTCACTGATGGTGGACTGTATGAGCCGTTGAAATGATGTGGGCGCATCACACAACCCAAACGGCATTCTAAGGTACTCGTATAAATCAAAAGGTGTTGTGAATGCTGTCTTGGGTCTGTCTGTCTTCATGGACAGCCACCTGATGGTATCCACTCGCAAGGTTGATTGTTGAGAAGAATTTTGTGCCGCTCAACGCATCTAGACTCTCGTCAATGGGGGAATGGGGGAATGCATCACGCCAGGTCTTTGAGTTTAGCTTCCTATTGTCAACACATAGCTTCAGGCTTCCATCAGACTTCCGCACCAAACCGATAGGTGAGGTGTATGAACTTGAGCTTTCTTTAATCACGCCTTTTTTAAGCAGTTTAGCGATGTGCTCACGGATCTCTTTGTATTGATTGGGTGGTACGCGCCGGTAGGGTTGACATACAGGTGTTTCATCCACAAGAGGGATGTCATGCTTCACCCTATCAGTATACCCCAGGTCACTGTCACTCACTGCGTAAACATCTGCATACTGTATCAGAAGTGCCTCTAGCTGGTGTAGCCTACCTCCTAGGTATAGTTGGCTCAGTGCGTCCCTTAAAGCTACAACGTGAAATTACCCTGCCCTCTGTTCACCCGGTTACATGTAGTTTACCAGATGGAGTGAATGTTGTGAAAGATATAAAAGATTGAGGTAAGCTATTCAACAGACAAACAAGTGTGAGGAATAAGGGACATTTGGTTATGGAGGGCTATGCTTGCACGTGCAATGAAAAAGCAATGAAAAAAAATCTCACATCTGACAATATTGAAATAAAACATGTCATTCTGTTTGTCATCGATGCTGCATGACACTACACATTCATCCATAGTCATTATGATACATGAAAAATGGTTAATTACACATTTTCATGTTAATTACACTCTGATCGTTTCTCAAGGTCAAGGATGGGTCCTTCAAAGCCGCTCTTTCAAGGACGTTACTTCATCGAATCTCGCCAAGTACTGTTCCAATGTCAAGGGTGCTTTCAAATCCTACCAAGTACTGTGGTGTAGTCAAGGGGTATCCCCAGGAATGACATAGGGAGGTGTGTTGCTTTTAGTAATGTAGGGGGAATCCCATTGATTGCAGTGCACCTGGATATAGCCCCGTTAGGTAAGCAGGTGGGAGAGCAGATTGTCTGTGTTTGCACAAGCCCCTTGCCATCTTCATCCAGCTGAATGTTTGCCGAAGTTTTGAGTGTTTGTTGAGGTCCAAGGTAAGACGCACAGATCTTTAAATGTAATGGTTTTGATATTATGGCGAGTCGAGCACCGGGTGATATCGCAATGTGCTTTATAGTTTATGCAGAGAGCTGTGGTGTTTATTGCGAACGGTGTGAGCGACATAGTGTGAGAAGCTGGGTGAGTTGGCATGGGCCTTGTTGCAATTTTAATTGATTTGTCTGCTGATTCCTGGTATGTGGTGAAGGCTGCTTGATGTGGTTGTGGGGAAGTGTGGGAAAATGATGTGTTTTATGTTTGTTTTAATTACAGGCATCGTGTACGCCACTGTTTATGTCTCCCGTTTCATAGTCTGCATTAAAGCTTACTGCGTTGTGTGCATCATATCGGTGTGCGGGTGGGTTATATTATTGTGAGGCCTGTCGGGCACTAGAGGGAACATTATTGTACTGGGTGGGTATTACTACTAATACGCAGTAGCCTATTTGTACCAACAGCAGTAGGTCTACATGTTGTAATTGTTCGGGAGCTTGTCGCTGTGTGTGCTACGTTGTCTGACCGAATGTTGTTGCGATCTGACGTGTCTCCGATTTTTAATAATGCACCAGCTTCCTGCACACTCGTTAGTCTGTTCCAGAAAAGCCCATTGCCTCCTTTTGTCATTATTTTCCATTCGGTTTCAAATAACACAAAATTGAAAAGCTTTATGTTTGCTTTGGGGTAAAATGTCAATAAGGCACAAATGTACAAAATTATCAGACTCCATAACCATTTGAAATGTAAACAATTGAAAAGATGTGTCTAAGCTGTACGTTTGGGTTTGTGTTGGTAAAGTTGTTAAACGGATATAAATCATGACTATTGACACAGGAAAATAGGCTGACAAATGATCATCGTAGTATAACAATGGTCATTGTCATGATCAGAAGGAAAAAAGGTGGATTGTCCGCACACTTGCTCCCATCAGGAATTTTTATTGACTTTCACCAGTGTGTAATGTTTCGAGCTTACTCTTCATCAGACTTGAATATCAGACAGACTGTCGCCATATTTAAACAAGTACAAAAGGTCACATGACCCATCAGAGTGATTACAGAGATTTACAAAACACTTATATACATAATACTTATACACATATATACACAACGTCATAATATCTACAAAATGCATGTACTTATAGAAAAACATTTATATAATATACTTTGTAAATGTAAGTAAATAAGTACAAGCTTCCACCCTATCAGAATACTTGGCTGTGTATCAGGCCGCATTAGGCCGTCATAATAAGTAAACATGATATTGGCGTCTATTCAGTCTACAGGTTACTAATATCATACACTTATATAAAGGAGAGTACATTCACATTTATAAAATATAACCATATCCAAATAGCAATTCACACAGTCGAGTCAAGACACAACATCACATAATCAGTTACAGAAAGGGCCTAATACGGAAGTCTTCATTTAACCCTTTAGGTGCCATTGTATGCAGTGTGTAAATCCAGTACAGTTCACGTTTAAGGAGTAGAGTGTCCCCCGCCCCCCTCCGGGGACTCTTAATAGATTCTATTCCGATGTATTGTCATGATCAGGAATGGGAAGTCAACCCTTGTCCCAAAACACAACAATAAGCACTGTACTTATTAAATAGGCTTTAGTCTTTCTTTGACATACAACTTTAATGAGATTAGAGAGCAGCTGTAAGAGAATATGTCAAGTGAAATGACATGCTCTGCAAGGGATTCTTCAGTCACAGGTCAAGGCACATTAAAGGGATACCAGGCAAGCCTGATGCTTTTTCTCTACGAAGCTCCCCCTATAGTCTGTATGTGTCGATACGTGTGCGAGCCCTCGCTCGGTCTGAAGCTCTCTTTCTTTTTCTTTGCATCTTCGCCGGCTCTGCCATTATACACACGTTTGCAACAATCGCTAGCGTTTCGTTAGCCTGCCTCTGTGCTGGGGATGCAGGATGTAAACTGATCCTGCTTCTCGTGATGTCTGAGACTTTGTGAGACTGAAGATCGGCGGGTAGGATACACCGAACTTGCAAGTGGGATATTCTTCAGGCAGTAGGGGCGGGCGAGAGAGTCTTCATTTGCCCTGTAATGAGTCATTTAACCATATACTGACTTACAAAGATGATTAATTAACACGAAAACATTGCCTGGTGTCCCTTAAAATTCCCTAACATGTTTGACCACTGAGACTTTGTTGGTAGGCTATATTCCAAAGCAGCAGCCAGAAGAATAAACATTCAATCAATAATCCAGTGGTCGAAGCAAGACAGGAGCATAACTCACGAGCATCTTGAAAGTTGGGTGTCATAAAAATGCACAATTCATTGAAACTAACACAATTGGCAGGGCTTCCATTGCATTTTTCCCGTCTTTAGATAGTCTGGGCCAGAGCTACAGATGAGCTGGAGGGCTGAGGGGGAAGGTTTTCGTTCAGAGAATCAAACACTAGAGCATGTGGGGGGACAGCCTATTAGCAGCCTAGCCTGTAGACTGGACATTGGTGAGAAAATAGGGGGGAAAAGTCCCAAAAACATGAATACGTGCAGGCCTATTGAATGTAGGCTATAGAATAACAATTCAACTAATGGTGGCCTTACATTGTACGATTTTGGTCTGTTTTCACAGTCTGCGACTACATTTCCAAAGTCGGACAGACATCATGGGAGTACTGGAATCGCGGCGCGCTCCCGTCAACTAGATCGTTTAGTGTAAGGTGACAATCTTAGCTAGCCTAGAAATCTAGACGCACCCTAGCGGCGGCAAATTAATTTGCTCAGCCTGTACGTCTAGTATCAAACCATAGGGATTTCTATTGGCTGACGCCGTGGACTTCATCCAATCACAGCACTCTATTTTGTTAGAGAGTCTTAAGGCAGGCTTAACAGGATAACGACAGTCCTGCGACTGTGAACAACAAGGAAGGTGGCTATGGCGAAGAAGAGCGGTTGTTTGAATCGGCGTTGGCGTCAACTTTGGAGGAGTTGGACTTGTGCTTTTCTTTGAAAGTTGAGCAACACAATGCACTTAAGCCATTACTTTCGAAGAAGGATGTATTTGCCGTTTTGCCGACCGGATAATGGATATGGTCGTGAGCGCTGGCCTATTGCATCGTGGGGCAGTTTGAAAGACAATTCTCTGCCCGCCCCTTGGATTAAGCGAGGTGAATGGTTTGATTCCAGACTATACATTTCAATGATATAGGCCCGCCAGGCTAAATCTTAGCGGTTTTAAGTGAGTTTTCTAGTTTTGCCATTACAATATCAAACATGTTTGATATTATCACAAGTCTTTTTTAGTCATGGCTCATGCAAATAAGTGAACAATATAAAAAACAATAGTGGCCTCTCTCCAACACCAAACAGGAAGGGGCAAAGTAGGTGACAGCTGTAGGCCTAGCCTATATTATTATTTGTTATTTAATTTCTTATCAATTATTAGTCGGCTATTCCACGTGACAAAACTCTATATCTGTTAGGGATGTCACACATGAAACAATGCTGCAGAAACATGAAAAAATGACTGATATGAGCAGGCTATCATATGAGTTCTTGTTGATATGTAGGCCTAGAGCACGATGGAAATAATTTAAAGGAATCTAGTAGCAGTCTTGTAAATAGTGACCCTGCATGATCCGTAGCTGTTGCAAAATCATAGTCTGTGACTAGTTTGTGACTCAACAACACTTGTCTTTAGATGTGAGAGGGTCCGAGACTGTAGTCTTTCAAAAATATTTTCCAAATCTTTGCTAAGTCTGTCAGTGTAAGGGGGGCTTAACATCTGATTGGCTTTCTATCTTTAATCGCCCATCCAAAAAAATTATCAATCTGTTTCCAGCAAAGTTGATTACTTGTGGGAAAATACGCCCTCTATCGTATTCCCTGTACCTACACGACTTGTCCCGGTTGTAACGGGTAAACTAGGGAGTGCGAGAGGCGAGTCCTCTCATGTTTCTCTGTAGGAACAATCTACATCAAACCGTGACGCCCCAAGCCTGGGTAAAGCAAAAGCTTGGACCGCGACACGAAGATTTACATATTAACCTCAACCGTCCCTATCAAGAAAACCCGTTGTTTATTCGGAGCAGCCCAAACGCGTGAGTAGCAGCAATTCTTGTTTGTATTAGTGAGGGACAGAGCTTTACCACTGTCTCTGGCTTTACCTAGCTGGCCATATATTGTAGCTAGCCAGCTAGCTAACGTTATCCTGCTACCGTTAGCGCGTACGGTGCATGGTTTAATGGTTGCTATCTGACTGTTTCTGCTACAGTCCTTGTGTCTCGCATAGTTCTAGGTGTGAGGTAAGTTTGGGGTCTGTGTCACGGACGCAAACAAATTAGCGAGTTGGTTAGGTGTTGCTTGGATGTTATGCAGACTATCGTTACCGTACATGTAACGGCTAGCCTCGGTAGCTGGATAGGCATGGTGATGGTGGCATGTCATGCTCTTGAAGATGCAGTTAGCAGTTAGCCAAACAAACGGCAAAGCAGAGAGCTCTTTGGATTGTAACGGGACGCTATTTCCACATGAAATGTACCTTCGAATACAACTTGCAACTAAGGTGCTGTGCAAGGCCTGTACTATTTTAATCGACTTCACCGGATACCTATTCGCTTACCTTTACGGGCAAGCTCGCCACAGTTAGGGTATCTAGTCAGCCCACCGACCCATGAAATGCTAACGTATGGAAATGCTCTTATGAAAGGGGATAGTCTAGGAGAAAACTTGTAACGCTAGCTCACTAGCTAGCCTCCTCGCATACACTAGTATTAGCCAGTTTGGTGCAATTTGGCCAGCGTCTTTTCTTTCTTTTTTAAAAAAAAAATTATTTACGATTTTACACCTAAAAAGTACCACTTAAAATAAACTAGTAAGAATGAACGTGTCTTCTCTCGGAGGACAAATCCCGAGCTTATGACCACATTCCTGTCTTGCCTGCTCATGTGAACGACGCCAATGAAAGGAGCTGACATTATCTTCATTTTAAGTTTTTTGTTTTATTTACCCAGTCCCTCGCCCCTCTCAGTGCAGCGTTAGTCAATCATTACCATGGGTTAAACAAGATCATGGTAGATATTATTCCAGTATCTAAATGCTTATGCTGAATGTAATGTACATTGATGTCATGGTGAGTCGCTTTGGACGAAAGCATCTGCTGAGAACCATACACATAAATGCAAATACCAATTCTACTTCACTAATGACATTGTTATGTCAGTCGGTAGAGCATGAGATTCTTAATCTCATGGTCGTGGGTTCTTGAATTTCCCCTTGGGGATCAATAAAGTATCTATCTATCTACCTATCTATCTATTATAGGGTTGAGATTGTGAATAGGTAAAGTGTCGAGCTCAATTAACTTAATGTCCAGACTTAAAGTAACGTTCATGCAGTATTCTATCACCTTTGTGACTATGCAGCAGATTGAGTTGAGTTCGCAAAAATCACACATTGGGATTGGTTTTCTCGAGTTGTGGAATGAAGTCGCTGTCTCGTGAGTCAGCTGATGGAATGATAAACGATGTGCTTCTTAAACTTGCTATGGCATTTAAACACCGTGCTGGAGGAGTTGTCTTCAGGTGGTGGTTTTCTTAGTGTAGAAAGTATTGGAGGTTGCAGGAGTGACACAATGGGCCTTCAAAACCCAACGTTTATTTATGTGTAAGGTCACCCTCTTTCTTTTGTTTTGTGTGTAAAGGGGGATCTTTGGGCATGTTTTAACAGATAGGACTTCTTGTGAGAAATTGTGTTCTACAGGCACATTCAATGCAAAACCATTAAATCAACCACAGAACAAGCCTGGGCAACTGAGAACACTAATAGTGTTTTATCTGAAGGATTTGTATAGAGGGCTTATGTGGCATTAGAGGTGCATATTGTTCAGAAAGGTTCTTTAATAATGATGGTCTGATTTTTTTTTTTAGTAACTTTGAAGTGAGACAGTGCCCTTTTTAAAATTGGCTTTATCTCCTTGAGAAAGTGACTGAGAGAAGGCACAGCAGCAGAATTACAGGGGCCTGAGGCTAGGAAGATAAATATCATATTAAATTTTTCAATAACAAAAAGCACAGACCACTTTCACAGTGTCAATAATGCAGAAGCAAACCTGTGTTTGACCTCGTCTGAACAAGGGATCCCTCTATACAGCCTCTAGACCCCCTTCCCTTTTTTTGGCCTGGGTTACATTTGGATGTGAATTCTGTGCTGTCAGAAGCTCCAGGACTTGCTTCACTCTATGCAAAGCTAGCTGCCTTTATCTCATCAGACATGCTTCCCCTGAAAAACTAGCCTAATTTTTGCAGAGCATTGCAGCAGATTTCTATATGCGGTGCCAGGCACATTCAGTGCATTCGATGAAGCTAGAAGTACTGGAAACTTTATTAGCATGGCATTATTGCAAATTCAGAACATGTAGGCAATTTTAACAAACATTAGCTATTGTCCTTTTAAATTGAGATACCCTTTTTGATTTTCCTCCTATGTCTGATCACAGTTGGCTTATAACAGTAATAGACTACCTGTCTATGTGTGTCATCCGTGGTGTGGGCACCGATGGACCACTGCAGAAGGTGAACCGTTGCCTGGTTGCGTGGCAGACATGGTGCTCACCGGGGGCTTCCGCTGAGGCGCCGAGTGTCATTGCCCTGCTTTCTCAGGTTAACCCGCTTTTAATGCTGGATTGAACCCAACCAACCCTCCAATCCCAAGACCCTCTAACCCTCTTCAGCTCTCGCTGTGCTGGGCTGCACCATAGGATACTCCCCTTATAAGGGTCAAGAGAGACATGGATTCCACCGCAAGCAATCAGGCAAATTGACTGGAGCGAAAGGGGGACAGAATGTGCTTATAGTTTTATTCCTGCTTGACTGTTTTCTTTTGACCTCCGCTCGTGTCAGTTTGAGAGGCAGTTTTCACTTCTTTTGCATAAAACCATAAGCTGAAAGAATGCAGTTGAAAACAAGTTTGGCACAATCTAATATAGAGAGAGGGGGTTTAATTTCATATTTTTTCCCCCCACATGAATCAGACTTGCGTATGTTTTGATGTTTTACATTGATTGAAATTGGGTTCGTCTGAGGTTGCCACTGATGGTAATTGAGGGCCTTACATAACTAGACATTTCCTCTGGCTTTTAGCCTAACAGAAAAACGTTGGAAATTGGAATGGAAAAGAAAAATCACATGAAAATGAGAAGTGAAATCAGTTGAAAAGGATTAGACAGAGATGCAGACAACCAGGGAAGGCACAACCTACACAGTCAGATATCTTAACCTTTTGTACCCTTGTAGGACAGATTCTCATTCCGTCTTATGTCAGATTTGAGAGGATTGGTATTATAATGGCAAAAGTTTGGAAATTAAAACAAGAATATCACATGTTGGCATAGAATTGCAGTTATTGATGAAAACATCCATGAGGTTTTTGTTCTGCAGACCTGCATTAGATAAAGAGCTGAAAAGTGTATTTTGCATTTTTATTAGTCACAGTATGCTGTGCTTTTTTGAAAGCAATAATTGACATTTTTTTTCTTTTGTCAAACCACTCTCCATATTTGACATGGAACACTGATATAAGTAGCCTTAGCATAATTGCTTATTAGCAATTAAGAGCGTCATTGTGTGACATTTTGCACATTGCCTGCTCCTTTCTGGACCTTTCGGGTGCTAAAACACATCTATTGGCTACAGGCTTGTGGTTAATAGGCTACGTGTATGGAACGCTTGGAAAACGACAGACAATGTGATGCCTGAAAAGTGTTTTTGTTTTGGATTAGCACAGTCTTGTAACTGATATAAACCCATTCATGGGGAAAAAATAATCATTTTGCAAGTTAACGGTTAGCAAATGGAAATGGGGACTAATTAGTGTGCCGTGTTGCCAGAGCCATTTTTATTTCTTGCCGTGCCGGTATTCTTGGAGTGATATCACAGATAAAGGTCTCAGCAGGGAAAGGAAGTACACCGTAGGAGAAATTTAAGACGAGAGATATTTATCAGATAAGTTATTTTAATTTATTTTATTTATTTCGTTTTGTAGTTCCTCCATGTGTATTAATTCTGGTTTATTGTGAATGAAGTGAGACATTTGGAGTAATAGGCTACAGCAGATACCATATGTTAGTCTTGTTTTGCCAGAGATAAAAAAAAAAAAATGTTATCCTATCCTTTGTTCACTATGTTTAGATGGTAGTTGTTGCCGTATATGTTATTATGATGTTATTTAAATTAAATTTAATTTTTAAATTCAGGTGAGGTTTAATTGCTGGGACAAATATTTGTTGCATTGCTGAAGTAGAATATTTAATAACAAGGCCTATTTCCTATTAACAAAAAGATGGTAGCCCAGGTATTGTGGCAATGTTGTGTGGGAGGCAATGAGAGGTCAGTGGTGCCAGCTGGTTGTCTGTATTTTCAGATGTGTGAAATGAGCAAGACTCTGACATAATGCTAGAAGTAGATAAGTTGGATTTGTTACAAACTGCAGTGCTTTTATGAGGCGTCACAGTTGTGCCTTTCTGAAGCTGTTCTGAATGTTCCCATTAATGGCAGCCGATCACTCATAATGGTTGGGAAAAACTTGCATGATTTCCCCCTAAATCCATCTCTTAAGATCTTTCAAATGTTTCAAATTAAGTCTGAAATAACCCTCTTTTGCTGTATGATCTGGCCTATGTAATGTATCCTTTGCAAGAAAGAGACCAGCTGTTTGTACCCAGTAATCTGTTAATGCAGTGCATAAGATGCCTTTTTCTGTCTACCATATAGCCTTTGCTGGAAAGTGCCTAGTAACCTTCTTATACAACCACACAGCAATCATTAGGCCATATCTGTGGTGTACTCATGTGCTTTGAAACATGCTGATGATTGCTTGATAATCTTCAACAGCTGTGCGTAGGTTTCACCGACTGATGCCAGCCATTGATTTCTTGCTCCCATATTGCAGTGCTAAGTGATGGCCTAAACACTTAAGCTGATGCAGAGACAAAACAAAGCTATCAAGAGGTGCAAGAATGAGCAAAGACAAGAGACTTTTAGAACCTTAAGTGCATATTAAACATGTTTAAATGTGTGATAACAAAGTGCTTTGTTGAACTCGCATATAGAAGAAGTGCACCATAAAAAAAAAACCAGGTATTTTGTCTCTGACAAATGTGGCCTCAAATGTCTTGAGATGGCTTGCTGCCCAGAATCCTTGAGTCCCACACAGAGACGGCAACAAAAGCGATGGCATCTCGGCCGAGTTCAGTCCCCCCCTGTAAGTCCCACCTTATTATCCACGCTGCGATGGTTCACAAATTTTCTACTCCGCAGCCCTTGTTCTCTCGCTTCCTCACCTCACGGAGGGGTCAGTAGGGGCGGCTTTCCACTCCTTCCCCGACATGGCACAGCAGCCATTCCAACTTGCCTTGCGTGGCGTCGTCGAACTCCACTGGCGAAGGCTTGGTGTGTGGTGCTTGGTGCATCCCAGAAGTCCCCATTTGTTCCCAGGCTCTCGTTTTGCTAGACACAGAGGAAAGAGTAATTAATCTCTAGGAGCAGCGTGCCAGATCGGGGGACTGCATCACAATTTGTCTTCTTCACAGGGGCACTGCCAAATTCTGCCTGGCCGCGGTCTCAGAGATTCTCTCCTCCTCTCCCTGCTGGAACTGACACTGAGCAAGCTGTCACTTTGCCTCTCCGTCAACACAAGAATGTTTGTGTTCGACTTGCCCAAGTATCAACCCCTTGTCATTTGAGAAGGAGTAGATCTATCGGTGGTTGGGTTTTTATGTTTTTGCCCACAACGAAGGTCCACTTTGTTATTATGATACTTGAGTAACATTTGGCCATGGTCAACGTGGGCCTGTGTGTGTTTGTGTGTGGTTGGGCAGTGGGCATCGGTGGGAGTCGGTAGTCTGAGGTTTGTATTGGTGCTGTGCTCCTTTTAATGTTTTAATTTTTTGACTTCAGTGCCCTTTTCCGGGGTTTTGCTCCATGTGTGCAGTGTGCACTGCTCTGTGCCCCAAAGCCTCACTCTGGATCTCGTTGTGAGGGCATGATGTCATGTCTATCTGGAGACCCAGTAGCCTGAGTAAATCATTAAACAGGGTCTAGTAAATGAGTGCAGAGTCCTCGGTAGGTTGAGCTTATTTCTGGGTCAAGTTATGCTTGTTTGTCAGACAGTCCGGTTTCTTGCAGGCACAGTATTAAATGACACTGAAGTGTATTGTGTTCGCTTAGTTTGGAGGTCACGTTGTTGGAACAGAATTCAAATAAATATTTAAATGAACTCATATTGACAGAGACTTTTCTGAAAAATAGCACTAATAACCGTCTTAAGCATCCCACTAGGAACTTTCCCCAGCACAAAATACTCCAGATTGATGTCATTCATCAGAGATAACTGGAGAGCTACTTTGTGATTTTACCAAAATGCTGTTGAAAGGATTTGTTCTTGTCGGAACTGGTAACATTTGGGGGACTGGCACATTCAGCTTTTTAAGCTGTGAATCTCATGCTGTTGGCATGCATGCAGGGAAGACCCACCGACCAGCCAGCCTCTAAGATGAGCTATTCGAAGCTAGTAATCTTAGCCAAGTCCAAACCATCATTGATTTTCCAAATGTGTTAGGATAATGAATGTACTGTCATAGTATGGTTTTGATGGCCATTAAATGTGTTTGTGAGCTATGACTGTATGACACCATTTAAGCAAATCCAGATTGTCCCAGTCAGAACTCCGCTTTGGTGATAGCCCTGATGGAAGTTAGTGTAGTATCAGTTCTCCCAATCCACCAGAGTGTCAGGGAGTTAGTCTGCTGTAATGCCCCCATACATGGGCTCAGCCACCAAAAAAAAGACATGACTATAAATGCTGTAATCTGTATGTGAGCCTGTAATCCGTCAGACAGCTCCTGGCCACTGCAGGTAGTCTCCACGGGCAATATTTACATTAGCGTTAGCTTCTGCATCAGTACTCACTGTTGCCGCGCGTCCGTCACGCTAAACAAATCTCTGTGGCCGGTGTGAAAGCGTGTCACCGAGTCGACTCATCGCACTGCTATCGGTAAACTTGGCACACAACCACGACACACTGCCAGGTATGAGTCTGCAGGCCTCCGCACTGGTGGGCAGTCAGCCATGCATGGCGGTCGCTTTGTGGCAGAACAAAGACATGAGGGCACACACACTGGGAATAGCTCCGAGATATGCCTTTTATACTGGAATGGTTAATCCTGATGGGTCTTCCCCCCATTACATTGTGTTTATGATGTATGGGACCTGACTTTTTCACTTCTGTTTTTCTATAGACTACCTTGTGGCTCATTATAGCCCCATTACAGAACTGCAGAAAAAATGTATGTGCTGCAGTCAGTAGCCTATATACTGTATGATAATTAGGACTGCTGACCTGTTGTGAGCACTGTTGGGTAGTGTGTTTTCTACCAGACATTCTCATGTTTCGTGTTTATGTTTTATAAACAGTATGTCACTCAGTTTATCTTGTAACATGTTCATACTGTACCAGATACCACCCTGGCTGACTTATACAATAGTGTTTGATTTCATTCTGTACAAGCCGCCACCACCAAGGTCTCTCCTTGCATTCCTCTGTATGCTTTACCTTCACAGTTGTTCAATCACGCCGTATCCATCTCATAAGCCATTCCATAATTTTCTTCACGCCTCAGGTGAAATGGTTGACTTTGGTATGCAGTGTTGTCTTGCTGGCTTCCAATGGACTCACCCATTCACATTGTTCCTGTGTTTAGTGCGTCCACTCATTTACTAGCGTACATAATGCACTAAATTGGCACCATATAGTTATTCAAGTGTATATTGTACTAGGCTTAGGCTATATAGTGAATGAGTGGATATTCTGAACGTAGGGCTTGCTTTCCGAGCAGAAAGTGTAGGATGAACAGCAGACTTGCGTTTTAGCGAGCAGCTTAAGTCCACTGGCACGGACTCTTGTTTACAGCTGTAATGATAAGCCAGTGAGGCGTCACTGAGTGCACGGACATTAGCTACAGGAGGCAGAGATGCTGCTCTGAATACCGTGCTCTGTCACTGAGCGCTATTTCTGTTGACGGAGGAACAGTGGAACAATTTGTCATGCTTTGGTTTGCATTGTGGTCGCATCACAATCGCTCTGTTGTACATTTTAATGAATCAATCCAGTTGCCGGGCACACTGTTCTTTATGTCTGCATGTTGTTTTCTGGCAGTACAAGCTGCCCTTGGTTGTGCTGGTAATAGGCACGAGACATTTTAAGTGAAGAGTCTCATGCTTTTTTCATGAAGTTGGAAGTTGTTTGATTGCTTTGGCTGTCGAATACAATTTAGTTTAATTTTGCCAATTGTCCATTGTCGTTGAATCTCTTATGTCATCCTATGTAATGTCAAATAGGCTTGGTTGTTGATTGGCCCCTGGGAATGGGAATCCCATAGTGATGGCACAAAGAATTTAACACCTTTCCTGTGTATGTCTAAAATCAGACGTCAAGAGTAGTGGCAGAAAGGCTTTTCTCACTTGTCTGTGGGGTTTTGTGGAAGATCTGAAGTATGGTGGAGTTGTCATGGAGAGTGGCGATGACACATGGGGAAGAGACAATGTGATGACAGCCGTTCAAGTCCAACAGCCTCATCAAGCAGGCACTCTTTCCCCATGATGTCATTCCTGTGCCCTGGCCTGAAGCCCACGACCTTGGGCTTACACTCCCCAATCCCTGCCCCGTAAATACCCCGAGCAAGGTTGAGCTCAATCTTGTAATCGTTCGATTTCAGTCGTTTAAATGTTAGTGTTTGTCGTATAAGTCCTGTGCAATGCATGTTTCAGGAAAATGAATTCTACAGGAAGATCCTCACCCTTCCACCCCTTCTGCTCTAGCTCTCTTCACACACACAAGCACAGGCAAACATCTCTTGTTCATTAACAGTGCCTAATTATTTGTATCACCCTCTCCGGAGACCCTGTGTTGATGCAAACAGCAAGTTGATGAGCTCCTCTGTTCCCACATGCCTGCTTTCCAGTCGAATGAGCGCGCGGAGCCGGCTTGTGTGTATCATACACCTTAGCTGTTTCGCAGGGCTGCGCGCCGCGTAGGCCCTACCGTAGACATCCCTCCCCTTATCAAATAAGCCATGGCTGTGGAGTCGATAGTTTACCCCCACCTTGATCTCTCCTTTTGTGCTGCATGCAGAATTGCTGACGTGAGGACTGTGTCCCCCCATTTCCCCCAATCTGAATTTCTAAGTGTCTGCCTTTGTTGTTCTAGTTTCCACTGGTCTGCACCCACAGGCACATCCGACGTGGGACAGCGCTGGGCGTGCATGTTTGATTTCTCTCTTCCTTTGTTGTCAGTATTTGTTTGGGGAAAAGAGTGAATGAGGCAGAAAGGGGAAACAAAGAAAAAAATGTTTTCCTGCCTTTGTTTTTTGTATTTGACCAGGATTTACAGGTGAGGCACAGCCAGTAACAGCTCGACCAATCACGCAGAAAGCTCGGGTACCTATTTAAGCCACATGATTAAATGCACTTGTTAGCACTTGTACCCTGGTAACTGATACAACAATGGAGTTCCACTCGCCAGACATGAAGTGCACCCATTTCTCGGAACCGTCACACAAACATTAAGGTGCAGGCCAGGGATTTAGGCTGTGTTAGGCCGTTAAGAGTCAAGTTAACTTTTAACAACCCCCGCTGAAGGACTCCGGGTGAGATGAATGACCACAGTCTCTGGAGTTTGCTCTGAAGAGCAGTCTTATCGTGAGAGACTGAGTGCTTCTCCTCCTGGTTTGGTATTAAGAACATTATTTGCTCTGACTCAAGGCCATGCAAAGAGCTGGGTTAACACTTTAGGATGCGCAGGTGGTGATAAGTTGGGAAGGCATTTGTGCTTCAAAAATAATACATTTATGAACATACATCTCACCTGTTTATTAAGCCGTGCACGTCTCAAGATGCGCTGGAGAGATTTAAGAGACATCTTTTCATTCACTGTGATCTTTTGAGCTCAGAGTGGACTCCAAACAAACTGAAGCTATTCCATTGATAAGGTTATCTTCCTGAATTTCCATTAGGATAATGGAAACAGAAACCAACATTATTATTATTATTATTATTATCCTATTCTCTGTTTTACATGTTAGAATTTATAACCAGTCTATTTCTTTTTGTGCCTGTATTTCTCCTTTGGGGTTTCACAAGGTTGAAAGTAATGTCCAAGGCTGGCTCTTTCCAAGGCTCTCCTTATCGGAGCTGACCATGTTAAGTAGGAGAGATTAAGTTAACATTCGGCACCTCAAGGGAGTGTCATATATCTTGGTCTGATGGGGTCAGGCGGGAGCAGAGGATGTGTTATCTCTTTCTGCTCTAAAAAGCTTGCATTAAATCAAGATTGGACTGGAAATGTAAGGGGACGTGGAAAGAGACTAAAGAAGAACTTGAATAGCATGTGGCACTTAAAAAAAAAAAGTTTGTTCTCAGTTGTACAGTGCAGTGAAGATGTTCAGTGTTTTAACCCTTGTTCATTGCAGATGATCAGAGCAGGTGTTTTCTTGTGTTGTGGGTAGATAGCAGCTTATACAACCAAAACACAACACACACACACATATATCTCACATACATAAAAATCACTCACAGAAATGTAAGAAGTAAAGAGTAAAGGGCATGTGAAGTGATTACAAAGGTCTGGTTTGGACTGACCCTGTGATGCAATGACCATGATAAGGTGCTATGGTAGAGTGTGTGCAATGGTGGTAGTGCAAAAGTGCAGGTATTTGAACAGTGCAATAACTTTGATTGTTAGATATTAAAATAAGACTATGAATAGACAAGAATGTAAACATAATATAATTGCGTAACAAACAAGAAAAATAATATACTTTAAGAACAATAGAATAACAGGAAATGAAGTTATAAAGATAAAGATTGTAGAAGCAACAGGTGTAATATTATGAACGCAGTCCAGATTGTGTAGAAGGGCTAATATGGCCTGTAAAACAGTATGACGGACAGCAGACACAGTGATATGATGGTTTAACTCCTTTTAAGAAACCGACAATTCCAGTAGGCAACAGAGTTTTTATTTTATTTTAAAGGTCTTTGTCTGCAACATTTCATTTTTTGTGCTGCAAGTGTCTCTGCTGCATGCGCTTGTAAAAATCTGTGGCTTCGTATTTATGGCTCTGGGTAGAACTCCATGCCACGTGGCGTATGGAATATGCACAGCCCATTGTTCCTTGTTGTATCTGGCTGCAAGGCACAATCTGCAGTCTGACCGGAGACTTGAAGTGTCACCCCCCACCCCCACCCCTGACCACCTGCACAAGCAAAGCGTGATGTCAGAGGCTGGGCCTGGAGCACGAGTGACCTCAGGAGACACTGACGGAGTGCCAGGGAGAGTGCTACCGTCGCCGTGGCGTTGCGTTGCAGCAACGCTCCGGAGTCTGGATCAGGCCAGGCCAACACGCCTGTAAACGGATGGCCTACTGGCCGAGCTCCAGCGGGGAACGGACCCCTTCTCCCCCCTCAGCCTCTGGCCGCGCTGCACTACTGCTGATCCCACCAGGCAGCTGGGAGTGGAATTCCTCCTGGACTTAGGGGAGGGGAAGACAGAGAAATCATAAGACCTGGCTTGATGTCATTTTGAAGAGAATGAGAGATGTATTGCTAAAATGGTTCTTTGATATAATTCATAGTTTTAGGATGAGGCCAGTGTTATGTAAATGAGCACCCTAGTTGTTGTTTTAGGGTGTTAGGATGTGGATTCTTTTGTTTGGGTTTGCTCTGGCTGATCTGAAGAATTAAAATTAGTTTGACTAGGAATATGGATCTTTCATGTCTCTTAAATATGTGTCTACAAAGTCAAAGAAGTGAAGTGTCTTCCATGTGAATGTTATTTCTTTCAGGGTCTCACCAACATATTTTGGCAAATATCAGACATTGTCAATGATGGGTGAAATAATAGCCTCGGGTGGATTTTGCTGATGACATTTTGTGGTGGAAGTTTCACGTGACTATTTCTGCTTTCCTGTTTCTTGTGTCTTAGGTTTATCGAAGTAGATTTTGGATTTACTTGTTATTCATGAGGTAAATGGGAAAGGTGATTGGGCTAAGCAAATAAATTACTGCTTTTTCTAAAATATTAAAGAGGGTGATGGTGGTGGGAGGGTATTTTCAGAGCTTTTGGCATTCTGGTTTGCATTTGATTTTTATTCTAAATATAAAACACTCCCCATCATTCTGAATTGTGAGATATTGATCGCAGTCGATAGATCAGACGCTCTCCTCAGTATGTTAATATCCCAGTGGTGCTTTCTGCTGCTTTGAGCCCTAGTGTGTCTGCGATTGCCATCTACTTCTTAAAGCCATATCATGTTTGTGTGCGTTCATGTGGAGCTCGCTGGTCTTGTGCGCTGAGGGATGGAGGGGAAAAAGGGGGAAGATGGGGAGTTATGGCAGGGCTGGATTTTAGACATTCCGTCGCCCATGCTAAATGCCTTGCCATACATGCCTATAAACCACTGTCTGTAGTGGAGAAGTTGGATACCCCAGCCCCCTCTCTCCTTTCTCTGCTCTAGTTTTTGTTTTCAAAGTTTTTTTTTTTGGTATTATTAATGTCTGTGTCTCCCTAATACAGAGGACTATAAGATGCTTAGATAATTTTGGTCATTTCCGTGATTTTGTCTCACCCGAAGAGGAAATTAATTCATGGTTTTGTCTGCATGGAAAGGAAGTGTTCAGCATTTTCAAAAGAATTTTTTTTTTTTTTCATGCCCAAGTATTTCAAAGGAATTTGATAGAGTTGCCAGTCATCAACCTCAAGATATTCCCTCATAACCAACAGTTAAAGGAACTGATTTATTCTAAGAATTCAGACCGTAACATAGGACCTACTCATTGGGATTTTGAACCTTGTATTAGCACAAAATTGAAGCCTACATTTATATTAATTTACCTTAGATTTTATGGCCTACTTTATGCTGTTAAAATGCATTCTGGCTCTTTGTAAAGAGGTGTTTGTGTGTGTGTGTGTCTAGGCTAAATGTTCTCTTGCTAATACACTCCAATCCAAATTGCAGCAACTTTACCTTGCAACGTTGGAGGCGAAATAGAGCCAGCGCCCCCCACCCCCGATCTCACACCTTCAGCCTCTTGTGTAGACACAGGCCGGGCTCCTGTGGAGTGTTTTCTGGCCGTTCAGTCTGCTCGCAGAGAAGAGTGACTTTGTTATTGCTGGCTGCCCTCTTACCCCCTCAACTCAGCTGTGTTTCGATGCTCTTAAAATTACACATGCCAGCCAAATATACAGGGGCTCCCATCTCTTCAACAGCTGCAATAACTAGCCCAGCTGCCACTCTGCTGTGAAATTGTTGTCGGTGGTGGCAGCAGGTGATGTCACAGCGGCGTGATTGCATTCTGTCATTCCAAGTGCTTTTAGCAAGAACATTTTTGATAGAAAGAGCACGACTGAAGCCAAAAACACGAGGCTGTTTAATGAGAGCTGGGACCGGTAGACCTACAACAAGACGTCTACTTTTACCTCAGTTGGCTCTGTTGTAACCATGACACATAGGGTCTGTCGACAGCAATAACATTTTACCTTAAGTGCAAAATAGCAGTGTGTACTGCCATTATTTAGGTTTTTACATTTTTGATTTTTTTGTTTTTACAGGAGTGCTCCTGCTATATCCTGTTTTCTGGCAGGCCTGACGTCAGTCCCAGTGGGTACGCTGGTGTATGCAGTTACTAAGGGAAGCTGGTAGGACTTAGTAAACAAAAGGTATGTATACAGATATCTGGCACACACTCACTAGGCAGTGCTATCAATCTTGTGGGAGCGAACATAGATCATGTTACAGTTTAGAGTACTACATCCTGGGGTAACCTTTGTAAAATGAGGGTGGAAATTGTTAATTTGACCGGTCGAATTTTGTAAACGAACCCATTGTTTTTCGGAGTTGAATTGGTTCAAGGTGAAACGTTCAGTTTTCAGCTCATATTGATATGCTCCATGACACTAGATACATCACTTCACTGTTTTCATCCTGTTGTTGCAATCGGAACAGATACAAGGGCTCACACTATAGAAGTCAAACTCCGTAAAATTGTACAGCCTAGCACCCCCAAGGGGGTTTTGGCTGGTGTCAGCGAACGACCTTTTAAAGGGAGTATGAAAGCATGTGTATGATTAAAACATCAGCTAGATTGAAGGTGAATGGTAGAGCGAAAGTTTTTTTAGGCGGAGTACAAAGACTCTCTGTACACTCACACAGGGGCCTGACCATGTTAGAGAGAACTCCAAATTCTGTGAAATTCAGTGTCCTTAAATCAATTCTAACTTGTCGGGAGGGAAAAAATCCTTCCTCTCGAAGAATTTGACCCCCCGCCCCGAGACCATGCACGACGTGTGGGGAACACTTCATGGACCAGAAGGAACTCTACAAATTTCACTTGAGTCAGCAGTAGTCGGCATGCTGATTTAGTCGAACAGCTAAATTGAGTAGAACGTTGCAGGAGCTCTGGGGTTAATGCAGTGCGGCTCGGCACGCTGGACGCGTTCGTTGCTGTGGGAGAGGGGAGCTAATGCTGCGGATATGATTTGTTAACAGGCAAGAGAGCTCGTGGTGCTCTTGAGCATCATCAGATCCTGCCACCCTCTCTCTCTCTACCACCCCCTCCCCCCCACCCACTTGTCTCTCTTTTCCCTCTCCCTCCTCTCCACTCTCTTTTCACCTTACAGGAAGAAATTGTGGCTGAAGATGAATTATAAACTTACATGAATAATTGAAGGCAGTCGGCAATATTCAATTATTTATTGCAGGGAGAAAAGCCATCTCTCTCGGAGCTGGTTTACCAGCCGAGGAGGGAGTTGCTTATAGCAGGGTGTAACTTCACTTTACTGGGAAGAAGCCTATACACCTCCCCCCTACACCCCCCAGCCCCATTGCCATTTAGTAGTATTTGTTGAGTTTCAGTACCCTCTTGGAGACCCCGGTCTTGAAACAACTAACGTTATATCTAATAAAAACCATGCAGTGGAGACATGAGTGATGCATGAGTAACATATGTGTTTTGTCTGCATTTTTTTTGCTCAGCTGTGCTTTGAAAAATCCCTATATTAAGTCTCAAAAGTGAATACCACACTACAGTAACACACTAATAGTATGTACTGTGCATAGTACACTAGGTGTATCAGTACTTCCTTCTTGCCTGCACAGCACCTGGAGAACATGGCAAATAATCCTGCTGCTTTGCTCTAGCACACACACACAAACACACACACAAACACACACACAAACACACACACAACCCCTTCACAGCCCGGAGTTCTTCTGCCCAAGTGTCTCGCATTACTAATGTAGCAGACCCATCGTGGTGCACAGCCTGCAGTCTCTATCTAACACGGAGATCATAACGAGCTGTTTTGTGCTACAAGCAACGGAGCCACATTGTTTTAAAAGATGTTTAAATGTAAATGGCGGCAGACAGCTGGGATGGAGAAGGATGAGTACATGCCTGTGAATACTAATGGCGGAGGGCTGAGGATGGAGCCGATTGTGTTTGTTTTATACTGTCCACAGGGGCTGACAGGTGCATGGGCTGCATTCAGACATGATTAATGCTAGGGGTTATTTTTTATTTTCTTAGCAAGGACCTCTGCTTAGAAGGTGGTTATATTTACGTTTTTTAATTGCTCGTCCTTTTCATCCTGACTGTTTTCATCTTCCTCATTTTTTTTCTTGGGTTCTTTGCCGTGTTTGTCCTCATTTTTGGCTTCTTCATCCTCAGCAATTCCTTAATTTTGATTTGTTTTGTTTTTTTTAGCTTTAAGTATTGGGAAGGTTGTGACTCATCTTCACCTCTTTCGTTGTCATCACACCCACAAAAATGTTCTAGAAATATCTCTTCTGGTCGGTTTATGCAACATGCACAGGCTTTGTCAGTTTTCATGACCCTCGAAATAACTTGCCTTCCATCAACATGACATGTCGGTGAGTTATCGCAGAGTAGAGCCACTCAGCAGTCATGTCCCGGTTTGTCTTTTCATATTCAGTATTACAGAGAATGCATAAGGCGTGAGATCATTTCCTCTTGGGTTATCAGTTTATTTGATGGAATGTCTGTGTTCACAGTGAGAAAAGTACAAGCACATTCATCCACCATAGACCCCCACACATGCGTGAAGTTAAAATTGACAGAAACAGAAAATAATAACATATCCACCACAACAGGCTCAATTTATTATGACCGCCGCTAGAGAAGCTAGCCCCCAACCCCCCCACCCCCTCGCCCCTATCTTCAGTTAAGATGTTCAGAACTGTACCAAATAGAATTTCATCCATGGGGGGGTCTAAAAAAAATTAGGTTATGTGTACATTTAGTGACTGTACACTCATTGGCCTGTAGATGGCTGGATATCCGTGGATATCTCAATCGGAAAATTAAACAATATCGGGTGCCTATGGACTAGGCTGGGTGAAGCCAGCCTGATCTGCCCGCTATTTAGTTTTTTGATTTCTTAAAAGATTGAGCTTGGTCTGGTGAAAGCCAGACTAGCCATGGACCTGCAGTTACACAATGCAAGGGAACATGAATCAGCCTATATTAGCACGAACAATAACGGACAACAGCTCTTCAACTTTGGCCCGTTAAAATGCGTATGAACAGTCTAGCGACGCATTTCATCAAGGCCCATTTGGACATGTCAGTTATTTGCACCACTGGTTAGATGTAAAACAGCATTTCGTTTCAGACTACTGTTACTTAATTTGTGCATTAACAATAACGTTTCAGACTACTGTTACTTAATTTGTGCATTGACAATAAAGTATTACATGAACTAAAGATGACTAAAATCTTATGTAGAAGAAGAAACATTCACAAAAAATCCATCCATCCAAAAATGACCTTTGTTTTTGATAGCTGTTGAAAACGGCATGGAACTGACAGATGTTTTTGTTTATAAATAAATAAATAAATAACATTATGCTGATACCTTTTGCTTTTCCCAAATACAATGTAGCCTACAGGTGTAAGTGACCTTTCATCAATCCAGTTGCAATGGATGAACTGTGATGAACTGCCCTACTTGTGATTGTTTAGAGATTTTAAAGGTTTTATAACAATGCTACATCTTCTTTGGCTATTCTACAATCCATTCACCTTTTCAGCACCAGTAGGCTACTTTCTGTGCAGCCAAGACACACACACTCAGGCATGCCAAACAAGCATACACAAAAGTTTCAAGAGTGGGGGATGGAGTAAAAGATGGAGACAAATTGAAGTGTGATTTATTTTTCGCGGAACGGATGTACAGGACTGAGCGGCGGTCTTAATTTGTACCGCTATGCGGTACATCTAGTTGAGTATTGTTTGTGTCTTACTTTAGGAACACTTCTGCCTTACTTACTGTCTTGTCCATTGTGCTTAGTCACTATTGTCACTGATATTTAAATTCAAACATATTTCTGCTGCTAGGTATTTGTAATGTGTTTTGATGTAATATACATGGCATTTTGGCATCACAAGGCTATTACATTAGGGATTAGGCCATGCACTTAGCATGCATGTAGTTGATGTCAAAGACTTGAGCCTTAGAGATTTATGATTAGATTTGTCCTCTATGGCAATCCATATTATTTCAACTTTGAAAAGGGTAATCTTTACTCTCTTCTGCCAAGTAAGGTCATTTGAAAAAGAAAGCACTCTCTTTCTGTTATGGTTTTAAGATAGGTAGATAGGTAGGTAGATAGATAGATAGATAGATAGATAGATAGATACTTTATTGATCCCCAAGGGGAAAAAAAAAAGGATCAGGACATGGTAAAATTATGTAAATGTAACAGATTCCACCTTGTCATTATTTATTTAACAAAAAATAAGCCAAATGCAAATGTCATGTAAAAATCTAAGTACACCCTGTGGTTCATTAGCTTGTAGAACCACCTTTAGCAGCAATAAGCTGAAGTAATTGTTTCTCACATCATTGTGGATGTATTTTAGCCCACTCTTCTTTACAACATTGCTTCAGTTCAATGATGTTTGAGGGCATTTGTTTATGGACAGCTCTCTCTTAACGTCCCGCCACAGCTTTTCAATCGTGTTGAGGTCTGGACTCCCACTTGGCCATCTTTTTCAGCCTTTCTGTTGTAGATGTGCTTGGGATCATTGTCCTCTTGCATGACTCATTTGCCACATTTGACTCTAGAATACTTTGGAGTTCATGGTTCATGACTGCAAGGTGCCCAGGTCCTGTTGGCTCCAAAACGAGCCCAAATCATCACCCCTCCACCAGCGTGCTTGATGGTTGGTATGAGGTGTTTGAGTTGATATGCTGTGTTTGGTTTTGACCAAATGTGGCGCTGTGCATTATGGTCAGATATCTCCACTTTGTTCTGGTCTGTCCAAAAGACGTTGTTCCAGAAGGCTTTTGGTTTGGTCATAATATGCAACTTTGCAAGCCTAAGGCGTGCTGCCATTATCTTTTTAGAGAGAAGAGGCTTTCTTTCTGGCAAATATTCTTTAGAACATCTTTACAGCGTAATCATATATATATATATATATATATATATATATATATATATATATATATATATATATATATATATATATATATGAGAGAGAGAGAGAGAGAGAGATGCATTCTTTTTCACATGACTGCAGATGTTGCCAAGTAGAGGTTTGATGGCATGTTTATAGAGTTTCAAGCAGAAACTTCAAGTGTCCTTCTTTGTGGACACGCCAGAGAGGCTGTTTGTCTCAGAGTGCGGTGGTGTTCTTAAACCCAAGTGTGAGGAGAGTAGGAGTGTGTGAATTTGAACAGCGGAAAGAGAAACTGCCCCATGAGTGTTGCCAAGTACCAGACATGGTTGACACCAGAGTGTCTGACTGACTTGACTGTCATGGGGATAGCTGCTTCTTCCACTACCTATCCCCCATCCCTCTCTGAGTTGTCAGTCCCCACCGCTCATCTCTCTTAATCCCCACATGCAGGCACAGTGGTAGAGATGGGCACAGACGGAAGCTTCGGCTCTACCACAGAGGACGGGGTGATGGAGCCATTTGTCCACTCCAGGCATTGGGGTGGCTCGCGTGGACAGACTTTGCCGTGCAAAACCTAATAGTGGAGGAAATGATAAGAGTTGTATACATTCCCCATACATGCACGATAGTCAAATCTAATCCACAGAGTTTTATGGATTAAGTCTACCTATTGCGTCGATAAATACTGGGTATGCCTAATGCCTAGTACATAAAACAAAGTGCAGATTATAGACGGAGGAGTTCAGATAGATTGGATTAAATGACTGTATGTTGAAATGTCTGTTGCATTAGTTGTTTTTCAACAGCATAACCGTTTGAAGAAGCGGCGGATCAGATTAAACATTATTGAGCCTTTTGATGAGGGTGACAAGGCCTTCCTAGTCGAGGGAATCTGCAAATTGCAGACTTGTGGACAGATTTGCCAGCTTCATTTGATAGATAGATTCCAAGAAGAAAATATTAGAAACATTTTTGTCAGTTTTGTTGCAAACTCACAGCCTGGAATATCCAGACCCAAATTCACTTTGTGAATGGGCTCTGGCCTCACTCCATTGGGGACTGTTTCGAGTCATTGCATCCTGATAGTGATAGACTTCAGGTTCATTTTTAAACCATTGACACTAACCTTTCACCAATCTGCATTGACCACTATGGGATTGCTATACTCCCTACTTCGACACAAACAGTGCATGCTGTTATATCAAATGTTTTTTCCAAATGCCGTTGGCAATAAGGCAACAATGTCTTTGCCTTTGAATAATTTGACACATTCTTCTTGCTCTGGCTTCAATTCTTCGATGTTTGCTGGCATTGTGACTGCCGTTTGTTTTGCTTTGTGTAGCTCTAACACTGCTACAACTGCTACATACAAACGCTTCATTTTAATGTCATTGCACTTTGCCATCTCCACTGATGGGCCCCTCAGAATGGAATCGTTTCATCGTGCGATCAGTTCCAGACAATAATCACAGCGAAAACTGAGTTGGGAAAAAATGGTCGGGTGGAGCCCGGCTAGGCTAGGCTCATAACCTTTTTAGAAATAAAATCAGAATGGCCTGTTATGGGCGGACACAGACAATAGTGACAACGTGTCCGAGACTGCTCCTGAGAGTCCTTTGAAATTGCAGACAAACAGCTTTTGACAGACAATTACTGAAGTGAAATTTTACAGGATTTTCACAAAGACATTACTGTGTCGGGACAGACAGCACAATGACATTTGGCAAGTGGTGTTTTGAGAGCTTGTAGCAACGGTAGGGCAGAAAAAAAACAGCCATCAGAGCAGGTCATTACGGTCATCAGCATTCTGGAGATCACCAACCCCGCTGATAGAGTGTGTGTGTGTGTGTGTGTGTAGGGCTATTGTCTAGCCCCTCGGCTGGCACAAGTCTCTTGTCCCTTGTTTGTTCTGATTGATCGATTCTGTCCTCTCTGCCCTAGTTGTTTCTGCAGGTATGCAAGTGTGGAAGGTGTGATTTTGTGTGTGTGTGTGTGTACTGAGAGAATGAGAGTAATGCCTACAGGCAGCAGTTGACCTCCCTCTTTCCATACGCTGTGTGGAGAAGTCATTGCATGCATCATCTTGGCAGACTCCAAGGGGAGGCCTCCATTTCTCCCAGTTACCACTGTTCATTTGCAACTAGGCCATGACATGAATTGATTGGTCCAACTAGATCTGGCACACTTGTTTAGTTGAAATCACCCCCAAACTCTATCCTTTATGGCTTAGGGTGTTTTTTACATATATTTTGTAAACTGTGATTTGCTGAGTTGCCTGTTCTGTATTAATAATTATTAATTAAATATTAACTAGATGTACTGCAGAGCGGTACAAAATATGACCGCCGCCCAGTCCAGCACATTTTTTCCACAAAAATAAATCCCACTGAAAGGCCTATATGATTCTAACTGTCTCACTAAATTGCATTATCCACACTCAATTCTTACGGTTCTCGAGATATTCACAGAAAACTGTGTCTGCCCTACCCTCCTTTCGGGGGGTGCAGTCCAGCGGGGGGGCTAAAAAGAAAAGAAAAAAAAAATCTGACTAAATCTATATGACCGCCGCTTCGCTGCACGGCGGTCATAATGACTGGTCTGACCATGCCGGAAGTTATGAAGAGACTCTATGTAAGGGATAACCGTGCCGAGGTGTCCTGTTATACGGAATTAATGGACGAGGGCCAGAGGCAAAGAACTCCCCGACACGCACCGCCCAAGTCCATTAATTCCGTATAACAAGATACCTCGAAGGCCGTTATCCCGCTTAAGGAAACACGCGGTTCCGTTTAAAAAGAAGCCCACTAGTTCAGCTTGTTGTACAACTTTCGTTGGCCCTATAACAGCGATAGCATGGACAGTTCGCTTGTTTACAGTTGATTCCATTGTTGCGAAGCCTGTCTCCAGGCTCAACCGTCGTCCAGAGCCTTGTAAATGGGGCTCTCCCGTTGTCCTACTATGGTTGTTATAGTTGCCATTCATAAGCATTGATATGAAACAGCGATTAATATCAATATATTAATTGATATAAAACAGCGATTAAACTTTTTTTACCAGATCTACTTCATAGGTGTCCCGTTATTCAGAATTAAAAGCCACCCCGCCAGCCAATCAGAAAAGAGTATTTCTTCAACTAGTTATAATACACTATGCATCCCTCATCTGAGGACAGAAAAGCTAAATGGGTCTACTCCACTATTTTCCTCTCTCTACCTGCTTTCACCCCCATCATCCAGCCCTTAATCACTCACAGTAGGCCTAATTAATTTAAGAGTCAACCGTTGCTGCTTGCCGTTTGAGCACACATCGTGTCAGAGATCGCATTATGAGATGTTACAGTGACTGAGACATCTTGTCATATTCATTTCATGTATCACAGCTAAATCATTTATTTGTTCGGATTCGGTAGAAACGTGTGACACGCAGCTCCGTCTAAGGTGGTGAAGTCGCTATGGCAAGGCATCGATTTTGGATCCTTCTTCTCGCTGTCTAGAAAATCTTTGGCCATTAGACTAGATCACAGCAGGGTTTACATCTGTGCCATCGCTCACCTGAAAACATAATATTTGAGTGGGTGAATGTAATTTTAGTCCACCACATTCTTTCTTCTTAGCAGAGTTTCCTCAGGAATATGACGGGAGTAGGCAATGATATTATAGAGAGCCACTGCTATTAAGGACTCTGGTTGGTTTGGCTACGTTTCTCATGGTCCAGGAAAATACTGAAATAATATCTTAACATCATGGATTTATGGAAAGGTAGGGAAATTGTACTCACAAAATGGACCGTAGCCAGATAATATGTTGCATTAACAGCCTTGCTCCAGTTTATGCCTAAAACATTATTAGTTATTTTTCTGTACCATATTTTTGCATGGCCCTCCCTATCCTCCTAATTGAATTGTGTAGGTGTAGGGTTACTCTGTAGAGCTTGGTGTGTAGTTCAGGTGTGTTGATGCTTGTGGGAAAGTATACCACAAGATTGTAGAGAATGTGTAAGTATTAGCAAGCTTGCTATTGGAAATGTTTCATACATTTTAGATACTAGCTAGCTTGGACAAAACACCCTACTACTATGTGTCACACTTCCTTCAAAATATGCATTTGGTCAAAAGTCATTGAAAGACCTGGATGGCCGTATTCCTGTGAGATGCATTTTAGAAATAGGCTAGTTGAAAACACTATCATTTAGTGGTTCTTAAGATTACTATGGGTCTTTTCTGGAAAGAATTTTCTCTGTAAATCTTTTAAGTGTGATTGTAACAGGATAGATGTGTTGACTGTTGCGAATGAGAAACCTGGAATGAATCAATGTCGCCTGAGGTGCTGCTAACGTATTATTTGTTGGAGTTCATTTGTGTAGTGGTGTGAGGCACAAATGGCATGGTTGGGCATGATTCTTGGATGAATAGACTTAATTTTCATCTGTGAAACCACGCTTTAAAGACCGCCAACACACAGTCAACTATTTCGGCTTTGGCGCTTTCATCGCTGCACTGCCCACCCCTTCTTTTTAGCCTCAAGGCGACAGTGAAAAAGAAGAAATGGAACTGAACATCTCTCTGGCTCTCGCCCAATCTCCTAATCTCTTTCTCCTCGCTATATGCCTCCCTGCACTTGTAGCTATACACACACAGCCGCCTCATGTGCATGTGCTCGCCTTCGCCTATATGTGTAGGGTTCTGCTCTGTCTCACCCAGTCTCTGATTGTGTGTGGAAATGTCCCGTGCCCCAAATGACTTGGGAGTTTTAGTTCAGTCATTTATTACCCTCTCTGCTGTGGCTCACACATTTTTACTTGGTCAGGTCAGACTGCACTGATGGGAATGGGACATTAGGCCTGAGAATATATATATTTTAAGTACCACTACTGCTGTGGTTGTAAAACTCACATGCAGCCTACTCAATAACCGCCCATGCCAGTGTTGGGCAGCACTCAATACTTAAACATAATTTTATAGGACCAACTTGTTATTATTATGCTTTGTACTGTAGAACAGTGCTAGAAATACACACACCAAGTTGTAATTAAATGTTAATTTATATTAGTCACATTTATATTACGCACATTTCTTCAAAATGTTTTCCGATTTTAATCCTATATCAAACTGCATGGCGAGTTGATATAGCCATCATTTCTTGAGAGGTGGGTAATTCATCATGAAGGCTGGGATTGTTCCGGGTGATGGAGCTGAAATAAATGGCGAACCAGCATTGGGTGGAGTAATTTGTTCCTGCAGTGGCAATGAAGGATGACTGTTTACTTCATGAATTAACTCACTTCTAGCTAGCCATGGAAAGATTGGTGCTGGATCATTGATTGCCAAGAACTGCTGCAGCATCGGCTGTAGGAAGCACTTTTTATTATTGTGTAACACGCTAGAGATGTCAATGTGGAGTGTGAGAGTGTGTGGTACAGGTTATTGCTGATATGAAATCTATCCCCAAGAAATACTGTCACTATTTCATAAAGAGCTGATCTCAGCACGGTCCCCGTCGGGTAGGTGTGAGAGGATTACTGCTGATGGAGGACATTTTTACATGGTGCACCATGCAATCTAGTCGCTGGCGTACCCAATTATCTGATTATACCCCCACAAACAAAGGCCTCCTGATCATCAATACATTCCTGTAATCTAATGATTTCTCAAGAGTCAGCCATGCCTAGGCAGGGTTTCATTTACTTAGTGTTCCACTAAGGGGTTACGAACAGCTAACGTTTAAGTTAACCATTTGTAGCACACTATAGGAATGTGAGCCTAGGCCTGTATGTTGCTGTGTGGGGTTTAGTATCTATTCTCATTATCTGTTTAGTATCTAGTAATTATTTTTCCCTTAGGTATAGGTCTTGGACAGAACTTGTTACTTACGGATTTGAAACGGCATTCTTCTCTGCCCACTCAGAAGGAACCATTGTTCAAGGTTAAATGAGTGGTTAGTTAGTAGTATTCTGTTTAGACCATGACACACCATTGTTCTGGAAAAACTCGGTTGCATGGGTGCCATGTCTCCATGGTGGTGCTCAGCTGTGCTGTTCTCAGTAGGAACACGGAACCATAATTTTTTGAACATCTGCTCGGGTGGCTCTTTTTTTTGCTTCCTGGGTGATGGAGCCTGGGCTTGTTGCAAGTTTGCTCAGCCATTGCCGTAAGCCTATAATAATCACTGGGCATGTTAATCCTGTAAGGTCTGTATTTGGATGTGAAAACAGAAATATGGGAGTGGTCTCTACCTGACGACTGTAAGAATGTATGGTATCTGACATTTAATATGGTATCTGTGTATTTTGGAAAAATTGCATAGGATGTTGCCAGCCCAACATTTACGTTCCTGCAGCCAGACAGCATTTTCCCAGCATTTTTTTTTTTTTTTTTTTTTTAACGGGCTTAGCATAGATTGTATCAGTCACCTGAACCATCTGGTCAACCCAGCCAGCCTTGGCATTATTTGTAGGACATTGGAAATGCCAGTTGCCAGTGAAGCTAAGTGGGCAGCATGTCTCTGGTGTAGGAGGTCAGTTTCACAGGTGGCTGTTGCCAGGCACTGTTGGGGCAGACTCTCACCTTTCAGGGCTCATTGTGACCTCCATTCTATAGTCCTTTTTAGGTTTATTTGCTGGATTTGATCAAATTCAGCCAAGCCAACATTTGTGGTTTACAGAGGATTGGATAGGTTAATACGCATAGAAATTCTTGTAATGTAATTGGTGTAATAGCAGGATCAACTTCCCTCTAGAATAAAACGTAACTGCCAGTTAATGGCCGTTTCACAAATAAAGGTGGTTTTTAAAATCTTCTGCAGTGCCTTACAATCTAAATTGTTAAGTGTATAGTGATGAATGACTACAGTGTGGCAATTTAGCTATACCATTTTCCATTTTATGACTGTTTGTTACCATGGACATAACATAGCAAAACAAATGTGCAGCTACAGGGTTGTGTCTGCATGAGTAACACAATTGTCAGGGGAATTCAGCTGTTGTGTATTGCAAATATATCAGCATCAATTAAGCTGTAATATCAGGTTTGTCCCGTAGGAGATCAATGACCGTAACAGGTCTTCTCACTTAATTGGCTCTCCTAGTGATAAATCCTCAAAATGGGCAACCCTATATATTTTCCCCTCTAAAACCCAATAGAGAATATTACCAATCTCTGTGCACCTCTGCTATTCTCCCATCTCATGTCAGCTTGATGTATCATGCTTGGCTTTTCTGTATCCAGCTCAGTGAAAAACAAATTCCCCGGCTCCCTTGGTCACATAGCCCCCTTTCTCTTCCTTTGTTACTTTTCTCTGTGCCCTTGAGCAACAAGAATATCTCTGTTTACGGCACACACTGGATAATGTTATTTTGTAATAATTATCATTCATTTGTGGTCCAAAGTGAAATGGGGCATACTTATCTTTTTTATAGTGTAATTTTTTACATTTTCCTTCACCAGTTTTGTGCAGATGGGTTTCAACAGCATCTACCCATCTATGTGCTATTGGTAGATATTATTATTAGAATAGCATAGACCAGCGGAATAGACTGTCAAAATAAGCCAAACTCTGAAGTGTCCACCAATCTGTTCTGCTGCGTGTTCTTAATCTCATATGTGCACTATTGTATGAGCTGTGAGAGAATGGACAGGAGGAGAGGAGGACCGACTTTAATAGGGTTTAATACACACATCCTATTATGGTCCCGCCCAGTGCTGGTCAGCAGTAGACATCTTTACGCCTGTGCAGCGAGCAATCTAGTTAGCCCCAATCATATTACTCCTAATCTGATCAACAGTAAGAAAAGCTATTGCTCATCCAGCCTTTTCCCCCTTTGCTCCCTTACAGGGAGAACGATGTCTCAAACTGTGTAGATCCCCCTTTCTGCTACCAACATTCTCTGTCTCTGTGGTGGTCAGTGACGGACATTGATTCGTTAGTCTGTTATTCGGCTGTTTGATTTTGGAGTCCAGCCCGGAGTGGCAAATGATGCATAAATTACTGGACAAAAGCTCGGAGAGGCTTCCATTTCTTCAATAGTTCATTTTGACTTCAATTGATCATTTGCATGTTATTTTAATAAGCACACAAATGTATGTGGTAAAGGAGAAAGATTTTCAGATTTTCTAATAGAAAAAGGGTCACGTCAGAGAGGGTAAATCTGTTATGCATATAATTGTGTCATTTCCGAACACAGAGTATATGTTTTTTTTAACTCAAACCAAGCCATTGTGGATTTTCTAAGCGCTGATGGAGAGAAAACGCCACTTCTTCAGAGCCACCTTGGTTGCTCTGTATCCATGTTGTGGCTGGAACTGAGAACAGTGCCTGCGTCCTCTAGAATAGAGGTGACATTTACTTTACTTTTTTTTTTCTCTCTCTCTCCCCTCTTTGGGAGATTTCTGTGGTGGAGGGAGGCCGCTATAAATAGCCAGGGTTCTTGCCGTGTTTTCCAGGCTAATTAAGAGGAAAGGGACATAGGTGCTCCCAAGCATCTGGGCTATGCTGGCAATAGCCGCCCTTGTTCATGCTCACGAGTGGATGCATACTGCTGCCAATTATGTTGCTGTGGCATGACTGAAGAGGCCCTCTTTGCAACCCCCAATGCCCCTAATGGAACGCAACTCGTTTCTGTGTCTGGGCTCTTGCTGCTGCTTGTGTATGTGTACTGAAGGTGACCATCATGTGGTTAGTGGGCAACAGTACAATTAGTGCTACGCAAGTCAAGACGGTCTACTGCTGTAATGTTGTTGTGTTGTACAATCACATGCTGTAGGCTACAGGACTGCGATACTTAAAATATCATGCTCTGAAACAGGTCATCACATACGAGTAATGGTGCATATCACAATATAGCACATGTGAAAATTCAATGAATGCATAGTTAGATAAAATGATAGATAAAATGACCACACGCAAAGGCCTGTTAATCGTTACATTTTAATCCCACAAACACTATAACAAAGACAATCAATAACAACGAGACAGAACAAACAAATTGGGTAACAAACCATTTAACAAAGTTGTGTACAAACTGTGGATATTAACTGTTTATGGTTATGAAGGAATATAAAACCACCCAGCCATATAAAACAAAATTACACACTGCACCAATATGCCTAATGCAGTAGCATTGATTTGCCTCTAGCCGTGAGTAAGTTCTGGAATAAGAGTCGCAGTGAAGTTCTGGTTGTCTGGAGTTCTGTCAGTCCTTGATGGCAAACATGGACAGATGGAGGTGGCATGCATCTAGAACTTCACTGCTTCACCGTCCAAGACTGTGGTTTCCACAGCTTCAGAACTCAAAGCAAATCTCAAATCTCTGATTCGCGAGAGCATGCTGACAAAATCAAATGTCTCTTCGCTGGATTTTGTTGCCGTTCCCTTTTCCCCAAAGCTAAATGGACGTATGTCCTAATTACCCGGCTCTATTTGTGTCAGGCATCTCTCTGCATTGTGCTTGATGGATGGAACTGTTTTGTTGCCTGCAGATTTGCTTAACTCAAATTTCTTTTGTCAAAGGCACTCTGTACTTAGGGGGGAGATGAAGAGTTGACAGGAGTGGATGAGTGAGCGAGTAAATGAGAACTGGAGAGGAGGGCCTGGGTGCAGATTTGATTCCTGGTGACCTGAATGCTGTGTGATGGCTGTTTGAGTGTGACTAAATGCAGGATTTTTTTACCTGCAGCATTAAAATGATGTCTGCTTCAACATGACACTGATAAACCCATTTTTTTACGACTTCGCCCTGTGTGTCTGATGAGGAGGATGGTGGTGATGTACGTTATGCTGAGCTATTCAGACCAACAGAGATGTTCCATTTCAAAAATAGTCAGAGACAAATATTTTTGATAAGCCGAAATTCTTCAAGTTGTTCTCTTTAGCCTATCCCACCATCCCCACCAGTTTCAGGAGACAAACAGGACACCTTCAATCCCCCCTCCCTAATCCGTACCCCTCATGCTGCAGAAGGCCCGCGGGGTGGTGCAGCTCGCTGGGTTAGCACCGTCCCACAGAAGCGGGAGATTAGCGCTCTGATGAAAGCAGCCGTTAGATAAGCAGTGCGGTGGGTAGAGCGCTCCTGCCGAGTGCTGCTGTCCATGTTGTGCGTGGGGGGGCCCCACCAGTTTGTGCCAGCAGCTAAAGCCTCTCCTCTCCGAGGTGATTGCTGGCAGAAGGAACCGAATGCAGCACCCAACAGACAGACAGACAGGCAGGCAGACCGGCCAAGGCACAGTGTGTTCGAGCCGGCAGGGCCCAGCCGGATGGCCCTCGGATGCATGTCGCCAGACTTGTTCAGATATGTGGATGAAGCTGAGCTCTTGAGTGAGGTGTGTGTGTGTGTGTGTGTGTGTGTGTGTGTGTGTATACGTATGTGTGTGATACAGGCACACAGGCTGCCTGTGAAGTGGATGGAGCACAAAAAAAGCTGTCTGGTTTGCACAGACTGCGCAGGAGATGAGGGGAGATTTGTGATTTTTTTTCTCCTCCGCTCTCTCCAACCTCACTATCCAACGAGCCAGGACATCCAACCTTATTACCGCGAGGTCGGCATAGCTGAAGGTTTTTTGATCCAACCAATCCAGTTACAGCTGATCAGTTGTAGGAAGTCTGAAATGAGAGTATAAACTGAGTGGTATCAGGTGTGCTGGTACACTGTTGTAATGAAAACCATTCAAGCCTTTGTGGAAATATCTACCACATTGTCGTGAAGTTGGTTCAGTAAGGGCATAAGGAATTTACAAGTTAGCTTTGAATAGTATTTTCAGTATTTCCAATGCAAGAGGTATCCATTATAATACTTGCTTTGCTCAATAGTGCAAAGTGATATATCTGGAAAGATATTAGTGATCAATGAGTCCACAGTTTATTAAAAGATCTAGAATAATCAAGATGTCTCTGTCTTTCACTAAAGCGAGGCTAAACTCTACTGGCAAGCGGGTGTTTAGATGACAGATCTGGTTCAGCTTCCGCCTTTAACATTGAGTGTTAAATAGAAAACACTTCCTGCCCCCAAGGTCGTACAAAATAGATTTGACCGACACTGCTGACCAGCATTTTGATCTCATTCTCACTCGCTCTCGTCATTGCAGGGGCTGACCATGATTGATTATGGTACTACTGTGTAAACTAGTAAATATTTCACATATGTAGGCTTGATGTTAGAGTGGGTAGTTAGCCAGTCCGTCCTGTGTTGCGGTCTCCTAGCTCAGGCATGGCGGTGTTACTGGATCTTAGGTGTCAGCTGGGCAGCTGTTGGTGTCAGCTGCCTCGGTTTCCCAACAGATTTTAACTCTCTGCTCTCTGCTAATGGTTTCCATGAAGTGAATGGTTTCCACTTTTCCAGGAATAGTGTGCTGTACTGCAAGACCTTGTCCTCAAACAGTATAGCCCATAACAACGTTTAAGTGTTCTGTGTGTGTGTGTGTCTGTGTGTGTGTTTGTGTGAGGGTGTACATATTCTGTGGCTGGGTGTGCTCATCTGTCTCTCATTTGTGCATTTGGTCCAGCCCAGATAAACAGGATTACGGAATTAGGATTACACTTTCCTGACCTTCCCCAGATTGTGTGGCGTCTATGCCCCTTGGGTATCTAATGCTGTTTGTCAGTGTGCCATCTGAGGCCCAGTGGAATTTGCCAACTTGGGTCTTAGTGATTAAGTTTTCCCTGAGATTGTCAAGTGTTAGGCTAGCTCTGTGACATCAAGATTCACACTATCCAAACTGATAGGTTGAATGTGTTGATGGAATAAATTGATATTATTAATCCATTTGTGTTGGGCTAGTTACTTTCAGGGTGAGCTGGTGATTGTGTGAGTAGTATTGAATTAATTACACATAATGACAATGTAAAAGAAAACATAGCCATGGTTTGATCCTTCTTTGCATTGTCCCTAAAGCAGAGTGTGACATTTCATATGTGGTCTAGTATCGGGTGTTTACTTCAGGGAGAATAATACATTGTGGTTTGCAATGATCTGCGTTGTTGTTCCCAAGCCAGTTAAAATACCACACAGAAGAGCCATCAGCACCTCCCGTGTATTTATACTTCGCTGAGCTAAAATAAATGCATAGCAGGTAGCCTAAATGGTACTTAGGAGTATTTATTTAATTGCAATGCTCTTGTTCCTTTAAGCCTAAAAATAAAAGCAAACTCCTATGGTTATTAAAAAAGTGAAAAGTGAAAACTCTGGTTTATTCACTGCTTTATGGTAGTGAAGTATATATTACTAATATATAGTAATATGCTGTATATATACCTATATATATTTAGAGTGTAGACAAAACAAGGCATTTGTAGCCTGGGTTTTCCCTTGCTGCCTTGCGCGCGCGATTTTATTCACGCTGCTAGGCAGTCTGTATTCCATGGACTTCGTTTTCACCTCAACGAAGGAACCAATCACAGAACGGAGGGGGGACAGCAAGACGATGACGACACACCGAAGCTGTTAAGAGCTACATACAGACGCATTTAATAGACATTCGTAGCGCCCAATAAACGGCTCTGGGCTTTCGTAAGCCACGAGAAAATTTATGTGTAGTTCCCAAACATCATCTCAATGAGATGAGGTTTGCCGTTAGCCAGGCTAAGACATTTGAGGATGTCATTTTAATTTTTGCAAAACACTGATCAATATTTAGTCACCTTTTTTGACACTGCTCAATAATAATGCTTTAAAGTACATTTGACATCTAATATATTTAATTCATGTCAGAAGTTAATTACAGCATTTTAACTACTCTGCTTCTCACTCGTTGTGGGAGCTTTGTATTTCAAGTTCAAAAGTGCCCACTCTGGGCAGGTGGGTCCTAGCCTGTGTTCTTAACGCAGAAGTATGTGGGGCCTGGCAGGCACATTTAGCAAGTCGGTGAGACTTCTACTGTACTGTACATTTATTTTTATTCTTTTTTACCAATGTACCTTTCTCACTTACGTGATATAGATTAGGCCTACCTAGTCGTTTCCTTAACGGCTTCATGACTCACTGAATGGAATTATTCTGAGAATTGTGCAGCTTATAAATTGCACACTTGTCACTTTTAATCCTGAAGGAAATGTGCTACTAAAGTAATCTACAGCTATTTCATGTGTCCGAGTGTTAAACATTGTAAAGCAGCAGTGACGCAACTGAAGTGTTTCATTTAGCAAGCAAGATGTTAAGTGCTTTCTGTAGATGGTGACGTGCCTCAGAAAAGACTCATCCACTCTTTGAACCTTTGGGAGAATAAAAAACAACTATGTGCCTTAACAGCGACCGAACATTGCTAAAGATGCATTCAAGCCTTTGATAAACCCTTAAAAACTCATGTTAGTTTCTAACAAATATATGTATTCATACGTTTTTTTTTTTCTCATGAAAAAATCCCTTCATGGCCTTGAAACGGCTTGTATGAGTCTACTCTCTCTGCCTCACCTCCGATGTGGGGACTGGAGAGTACTGGGCTCCATCCGTTGTAAAGCAACAATGACAGCAGGTCAGATATGGCCTTCTAAAATGTAAACTAGTGCACTGCCCACCTGAACCAGAAATCGTGTTGTATACTGTTTATTTCGCTCTTTTATATATCTTCTAACAGATAAAAACCTCCAATGGACATCTTTTAATAAAAACCCTCATTTCTTAAGCATTTCTTTTGTTGTTTTTGATGTCTGCATGGGAAAAATAACAGTGGCAATAGATGTTGTTATTCCACTATATATCCGTGCCTAAGCAATTATGGTTTTATACATTCTCCCCTCTAGCTAGAACGTAAGCTTTCCAGTTTCCTTTTTGAAGGTGGTGATATTACCTGCCTTGTTCCATTTGTCTCTCTGTCTCACTCATGGTGAATTGGCATGTCCAGCTCCGGCTCAGACCCAGTGCCTTCCCTGAGGTTTTGTTCTGGAGACGGAGCGAAAGCAGCGACTCGCCATGAAAGCTGCATTAGTCTCAGTCTAATGAGCTCTGATGCCTGAGAAGCACAACAGCCGTGTGTGTGTGTCTACAGAATAGTATGCGTCTTATGCAAGTTGGCACCAGCCCTGAATTTAGGAGCTAGTATGTGTTCAAAGAAGAGTAACTCTGCAGTCTGTCCACTGCTCTGTAAATCGGCTATGTAAATGGTAAATATCTGCACTCCTTCAAGTTTATGAGGCCCAGTGCAGCACTTGGAGAGAAGTTGAAATGGCAGTGTTGTGTGTCTAATAAACCTGGGGCTGCTGCTTCTGAACAGTGTGTAGATATCCATTGGCGTGTTCCCCAACAATGGCCGCCATTGTGACCGTGGCAGTGCAGGAGCTGGGCTGGGCCGGGCGGGGCCAGACACAGCTCTCTGACTCGGCTCTGTCTGTCTGTCCGTCCGACGGTCAGGTCCTGGGTGAAGGCTGCCCAGCGGAGCGAGCCTTGCTGGCCTGCAACGCGGCAGCCAGCCATTGTCCTTCTGCTGCCCTAGCACTAATTGCCCACAGTGCTCTTCATAGGAAGTGTGACAGTGTCCCACTCAGTGCCGCACTGATGTTCATAGCCACTGAGGCATTTCTGTCACCTCCTCCCGCCCCCTCCCTTTCGCCCAGTATTCTTTTCATTTTGTTAGCCAGGCTGTCACATTATACAAGCCCTGAAATGAAGAAAGAAGGAAGAGAGAAAAGTGGACCTTTTTTCAACCCCTCCTCAGCTTTCTGTAATTACTAACGCAGTCATCCAGTCAACCACCTCAAACAATCCAACGCTCAAGGTTTTAGTGTGTTGACATCCTCACCTTTGAAAACTTTTTTTTATTATTGGTTCAGGCGCTTTATTTCAGCCCCTCAAGCTATGGTTTGTTGCGGTCGTGTTCCAGCTGAAGTTGGCGAGCGAGCCTTAGTTGTTCTGCGCCGCATTCACCCCATTTCATCCCACGATTACATACACCGTGTGTGGGACATTGGAGGAGATTGGTTCATCTTTTATGGGTGTCGTAATGAATGAATGATGAAGCCTGGATCGTAGTGTATGGCATTGAGGTATTCTGTACCTCCCAAAAGTCATCAACGTGACTCCCTGATGATTTGTGTTCTGGGTACTTGTCATGTAACCCCATTCACACACACACACACACACACACACACACACCTGAAAACCTGACCGCAGTGTGGCCTGCCCCGAGCAGTCTGGGTGTGTTTTGACAGTAATCCAGCAAGCTGGAAATGGCTTGTGTGTGCTGCAGAGAGACATTTTTCCCCCAGTGCAGCTCTGGATGACTTTGTGGCTGGAATTGAATGGAGGGGAAAAAGCAACATAAGATGCATCACAACACATTTCTAAATGTCAAGGTCTCTCACTGGGTCTCAACAGATTTGTTTTCTCACCTTTGTTGTTTTTTTCCATTTCACAGCATTTTTGTCTGTCATTGCAGACAACTGTGATAGTAAAAAGGTCTGGGAAATTGCCTAACCTTTGAAACATGTAATGCCTTTTTGGAAGTTTGGTGCTTTTAGTTTGCGTGTATATATGTATGTGTGTGTGTGTGTGTGTGTGTGTGTGTGTCGATATGTGCATATTTTTGTACTTATGCACTTTAAATGTCATGAAGCTTCAACTTCAATGAGAGGTAGGAACAGCAGACACTGCTGGCATTAACAGAGGAGGCAGTTGTAGAAGAACTTGTAGAAGTTTTTCTTGGTGAGATCTGGAAATCGTGCTATGAGGCTCTGTTTTTTGTTGTTGAAAGGCCGGTGTGGGGGGGGGGGGGATCTGCGGTGTCGTGGGGTCTTTATCGATTCAGATGCGTACTCTAAAAATCAGTCTGGTCTTTTGTCTGTCGTCTGCCACATGGTCTCTGACTCACTCGGGTTTTTCCTTGGATTCTGACATGGAAAACAGATTCCTCGCTAACCGATTTAAGAAGGGAGGAATCCATGTATTCCCTCCCAAGTCTTTCTCTCTCTCTCTCTCTCTCTCTCTCTCTCTCTCTCTCTCTCTCTCTCTCTCTCTCTCTCTCTCTCTCTCTCTCTCTCTCTCTCTCTGGAAGACTCCTTCATCCCTAAGTGAAACCATTCAGGCAAGGCAGTACTGAGAAATAAACTCTTCGTGTTCTCAGTGTTTGCAGATTTGTTTCTTCTCCTGTCTCTGTTTGGCCTAATACTTTCATGGAGTCTCATTGCTGTGAAAGAAGATGCAAAGAGCAGGCTCTGCTTTAATCTGCCATAAGCCAGCAGTTTGACTTGTTGAAATAAGTTAGCATAGCACAACAAGGGAGTAAAGCGGCAAGTATCTTTCCTGTGTGATCCCACCCCATTTTAGAATGGAGGCACAGAGTGTGTCAGTATATGTGTGTGTGTGCATGAGAGACAGAGCTTTCAGTAGAGGCACCTGCTTGTCATCTTCTGACTGCTCCTTCTGAAATTTCCGCTGGCTTTTGTGAACTACTTCTCCACACACACACACCACTGTAGCCCTCCAATCTCTCCCCCAGCCCCCTGAAAGTGAAATTCCTTTTGGGAATATTAGATCATGCTAAAAGGGCGAGAACACTAACAGCTGCAATTTGGGAGGGGACTGGAGGCGAGAGAAGCGGTCAGCGTTCATAGGCTGCGCCCGCATTGCGCCCTCTCGAAAAGAGTACAACAGACCTCAGGGCCTTTTCGTCTCTGCCATTTTATTCCCCCCACTCTCTTGTGCACCCTTGTTTTTTGTCAGCTTTCAAAAATATTCGACTTTTTTTCCAGCTTTACTGCTAATGAACTGAATGCATTTATGCCCCTGCCTTTCCTTCCGGCCTCCTTTTGATTCTTTGTCTCTGTTTTGTACACACAGTTCCATACATTCGGTGCTCTTGGTGTGCCTTTGAAAAAGTGCCCGGTGCAGACACGTCGTCTCTTGCTGCTGTCGCTACGCTCCCCGGCCTGCACTGAACGGCCCTCTGTGCCATTGTGGGATCCTCCCTATAGACAAACTTCCAGGCGTCCTGTGTGTGTGTGTGTGTGTGTGTGTGTGTGTGTGTCAGACTTCATTTGTAGTGTGTGTTTGTGTGCAGAATGAGGGCTTTATGAAGCGCGAACAAAAGTGACAAAACGAGCGTGTTCATTAAGAGAACAGGAGCCTGCTGGAGCTCTGTGTGGGGCTCCATACCTTTCTTTCACAGTCTGCATCTCCAGCATCTGCCAACTTACAGCGTCACTCAAAAAAAAAAAAAAAACACCTTTTGTGTGTCTGTCCACTAGGATTATGTGATTTGAGTCATTTTCACTTTAGAAAACGGAGGAAAAGGGAAACGAAAACAATGTTTTTCTTTTTACTTTTTTTGATGGGAGAAAATGGGAAAAGAAGGAAGGAAGGGAGTTTTTTTCCTGGAATTTGGCGCATTATCATGACATGCCGTGTTTATGGCTGAGCGCACTCCCTCCCTCACCCCTAGAGCCTGCTGGGTCTCACAGTTTATCAATCCACTCATGAAGGACACTCTCTTTTCAGGTGAAGGATTTTGGCAAGCTCTGCGTTTTGCCGAAAATCTTCCAAGGTCATTTACCTCCCAGTATAACTACACACACACACACACACACACACACACACACACACACACACACACACACACACACACACACACACACACACACACACTCACTGACACACAGTATCACTAATTTGTGCAACTTTAGCTGAAACCCAGTGATATGTGAAAAGGCTTCTTCCCTTTTGCTAAACTATATGAAGAGCAGAGAACCATCTTTCAGTAGAAATAGATGCCACTCCTTTGTGCCCGACTAGATCCCCATGGTATTTTCTTAATGAAACACTTCTGCACACTACAGCTGTAGGTTTTCCACCACTTTCGCTGACAGTTCTCATGGGGAGATAGATGGCTCCCACGCAAGGCTTTACAGAGGGGTCTATCTTTTGTTGGATCTCAGATCTCTTCGTTCCGAGCTTCTGAGAAAAGAGTGTGGTGTTTCTTCCCACTGATGTCTTGATAGAATGAAAAGAAAAGGGAGTCAGTAAGTGTCGGAGATTATGGCAGGCTTATCACTTAGAATCTGTAAAACAATACAAACTGGGCCCCAGACAAAAACAATACATGTAGTAAACATCTAAATCAGGTTCAGACATGAAAACCGAAACAGATGGAATGTTGGCATCCATGTTAGGCCACGTAGACTAGATTTGACAT